>NW_009595068.1:0-2855 GCF_000690535.1 Cariama cristata
ATATAAATATATATATATAAAAATACATGATTTATATTTTTTCCTACTTGGTACGATTTAGCATGTACTAACTCAGCAAGGTGTTTTCCCCGTCTATCCATCCTGACTAAATCAGAGACTGAGAAACTTTAATAGATTCTTCCTGTTACTACAACTACCTTATCTTGATCAAAGACCAAAAGGTGATATGTCACATCACAAGTAGTAATAACAAAGAATACTGAATAGCTAAGACATTCAGGGAATTGAGCTAGATAAGTAACAAGTATAGAAGAGGGCTGATATCTGATATCTCTGAACCAGCAGAGAAACAGGTGGTAAAAATCTAAGTTTGCTTGTAGGCAGGAAAAATAGCATATTTGCTCTGAAAAGATTAATTCAACCAGGATTTAAGATTGAAATAGCAGATGTGCACATTTTAAAAAGGGAATGTACACAGCACCATTAAAAAAGCAAGCAAGGCTTAAGGCTATATGGTTAAGAATTTGTGTATTGTTAAAGATTTGCTCTCCAGCTTGACAGCTGATTAATAAGACTCTTCAGCAACTTGTTATGCAGATGTATATATGTACAACTGCACATTGTAACAGCACATCAACCCTTGTGTGTGGGGGCTGAAAAACATTCTCATGAATCAGTATTACACAAGTTATTCCTAGCTGACCAGAAAATGTTCTGTCCCATGTGCTTTTCCAGCTCCTGATGTTTCTGAATGATTTTCCTGTTGTTTACTGTGGTGATGAATGTCAATAAGAACAACAGACTGGATAGTCACATCTCTTGGTCTTTACCTTCTTCAGGGTCAGGAAGGGGCTGTGATCCCCAGTTATGAGAAAATACTTGGATGGAGAAGTAAGCATTACCAAATCAGACATTTATTTTTAGTGTCATAAAAATTATTTGGGGGGATAATGGGAAAAAGATAGATGGCTTATAAAGACATCAAATAGTTAATTTCCAGTTCAGAATAGAAAGAGGCTCCCTGAGGCTTATACTGCATCTTGGTATTTATTGAACTTTAAGCTACAACCAACAGGCTGGTTAATAACAATTCATGCAGCTGTCAATCTTTTTGACCAATGTCATCAATATTTCACGCTGCCAAATAACAACAATTAAGAACCAGGACTGGAAGAAGCACTCAGGGCAAAAGTGTTTCTAACACTATAATGAAATCGACAGTGTAGGACAGACATTTCCAATGGGCATTCAGAGAAAGGCTGTCCTGTGATTTTATTTTCAAAACAGTGTGAATCAGTGTCCTTTATTACACAATCCAAGTGTTCATGCATTGGACAAATTTCATAATCTTAACTCATAAAACTCAAATGAGTATATTTTTTGAAGACACATTAGTTAGGTAAACTAGAGTTTTAACCTGAAAGCAATGCCTAGATTTTTACAAAGAGCACAGTTTCTCAAGTGTTAATCGGGCATTTACATTTTTGTAAATGTTTACAGTCAGTATTAGCTGAAACACCTGCCCTCCAGCCCAAATGAGTAAAAGCAACCAATTCTATAAATTCTTTTTAAAAAACTTCATTTAAACATTCATATTTCACATTAAACAAATCATACCAACAAACAGTTCTGCTTCCAATCATAAACATAAACATAGGCATAAAAACATTGTAATGGTAATCAGCAAAGTCTGAAAAAAAGTGTAAAGTAAAAAAGGAGCTATGCTCCTCCCATATTAAATGACTGAAGGTTTTATTTTAAGACTTTATTTTAATCATATTCAAATCCAGATACTTAAAATACTTATCTAAGTGTTTTTAAAAGGGTATTTTCAAATGTTATTTACGTGTATGTATGTTCTAACTCTAGGTGGATAAGACTATAATCATAATTAAACCTACCCAGGATCAGTAAGCATCAGCAATTTTGCTTTAAAGTTATACAAGTGTACCAAGATTTTCAAACTGTGTTAATATATGTGTTTCTTCAAGCTCACTCTTCACATCTTTTAAATGTCCCCTATGTCCAACACACATTTCTGTATTTCTCCTGAGCTACAACCTGAAGTTACAAAAAAGACAAGATAAAAGTGGTGTCTAGACAATGCTCTTAGTGATATGGTTTAGTTTTAGGTAGTCTGCAGGGAGCAGGGAGTTGGACTCAATAATCCTCATGGATCTTTTCCAACTTGAAATATTCTATGATTCCATAATTCTATGATTCTATTAGAAGATTGAAATAGTAGCCATAATATCTGATTTGGTGTTTACTTCTTTTGCAGAGAGCTCCAGCACAGCTTTTTAGCTCAAATGCTTTTTATTTGATCCTATCGAAGAAAAATGAAAGCAAAGACTCCAAGTAAATGTCAAAGTCCATACCAGTAGACACCTTAAATTCACAGGAGTGCAAACAACTTTACAACTTCATTGTGCCTTTAACGGTGTAATATAAATCCCTATGTCATACAGGCTTATGTATATTCTTCAATAATTTTCTAACATCACCTGAGGAGTCCTGATCTTTTGGCCTACTGAAACAAATAGAAGAGTTTTAATAAAAAATGTGTTAATTAGAACATAGAATAATATACATATATTATGACTCTAAAAAGAACAACAACCAACCAAACAAAAAACAAACAGAAGAACAATTAAGAACTCCACAAGTACCTGGGAATACCATGTGATGAAAAATAAGTGAAAATTAAGAGGGACATTTTAAAGATGTAGTCTTGCATGACCATTACTCTTTAAATTGAAAAGATGTAGTCATCACACTATTTTAGATCAATTTTAAAATAAATTGAAGATTTATGTTACTTGCAAACAAAAAGATCACTACAAACCTAGAAGTCTTTGCGGATCCCAGACAGAAAAACTGTAACCAAGACAAGG
>NW_009595068.1:2877-24554 GCF_000690535.1 Cariama cristata
TGTCCTGTAAGGATCACTTCAATAATATTGATAGTGTAGTAGTAATATTTGTAATTATAATGTTTATATGCATTGCAGTTAAGTGGGTGTTTAGAAACATGTCAAATAGGACAGAGTTGTAAATGGAAAACTAGCAATAGGAGATATGAATGTGAATTTACAAGATTCCCAGTAAGGACTGGGGATCCTATGTTTTATTTATTATAGATGTTAAGTTTACCTCTTAATTTTATTGGGTTTTGTTATTTTTCAGTTTCTACTAGTATGGAATAAAATACAAAACTACTAAAAAAAAATAAAGATTACCTATATAAGAAAGATCTTCCAAAGATGTTTTCTTGCAGTAGTAGTCATATTGAAGCTATTCCTTTCCTAAATGTATACAGAGGCGTCAGTACAAACATAGGCAAGATATCTGTAATTGTACAGGAAAGAGACAAATTGACCACAAAGGTCTAGCTTGAACTGGTTGGTTTAAAGTCATGGGTTATCCTCGCATTGGTGAGAATTGCTTATTCCCCAAGGAACAATATTTTATTCCTGTTTCTCTTGCTGCCAGTCTGTAGTTTTTTCATTACATCTACTGATATTTCTGTTCTCTCCATGGTTACTAATTTTCTTTGCTCCTCCTACATATGTGTCTTACTGACTTAAATACTTGGCTGCTTGGGTCTTAACCTCTTACTAAAAACTCTGTGGAAGTTTTCAGTGGTAGGACCAAAATTCATTATTTGGTTGTTTTTTTCCACACTTTTTATTTCATTAAACATGCAGAATAGAGAATTCTGAAATATTCAGATTTTTGAAAAGGACAGTACAAATTCTGTCACAGAAGAAAAAGGATTTTTTACTCCTGATTTTATTTTTTGTGGCTGAATAATGTCCTGTGACCCTGTTCTACCTTGAGAACAGAACCTACGTATAGATACAGGAGTATAATATGCAGAGGTCTGTAATTCCCAGCAACCATTCTTGCAGTTTCAGAAAGACCTGAAACAAAGTGGGGTTTTTGTTGATAGGGGAGGGGAGGGAAAGCTTTTTCTTCTTGTGGAAAATTCTTTTAACTTGTCCTTTCCTGCTGATGTAAAGTAAATCTGCAGGAATTACTGTTTCAAGTCTTTAGGCAAAGAGGAAAAATAGCAAATAATTATATGAAGTAAGAATTATCCCACTTACGCATTTCTCAGACCTACAAGTAAAGCTCACTGTTAAAATTCAACTTGGGAATTAGATTCTTAGCTATGGAGCTTTAAGGAGTTGGGTTGGCTTTTAGAAACCTCTTATGTTAAACAGAATAGCTGGGAAGGACCAGAAAGTTTAAAGCAAAAAAAAGTGTGGCATTCAGGAATGCAATTCTTACCCTTTGATCTGTTTCCAAGGTTTGCATATATTGTGGTGTAACCCCAGCCAGCAGCTCAGCCCCACAAAGCCGCTCGCTCGCTCTTTGCCAGCAGGATGGGGGAGAGAATGGGAAGAGTAAAAGTGAGAAAACTCGTGGGTTAAGATAAAGACAGTTTAACTGGTAAATCAAAAGTTTCATGCAAGCAGAACAAAATAAGGAATTAATTCACTATTTTCCATCAGCAGGCAGGTGTTCAGCCACCTCCGAGAAAGCAGAGCTCCATCACATGTAACGGTGACTTGGGAAGACAAACACCATCACTCTGAACATCTCCTCCTTCCTCTTTCTTTCCCCCAGCTTTATATGCTGAACATGACATCATATGGTATGGAATATCCCTTTGGTCAGCTGGGGTCAGCTGTCCCAGCTGTGGCCCCTCACAGCTTCTTGTGCTCCCCCAGCCTCCTTGCTGGTGGGGTGGTGGGAGGAGCAGAAAAGGCCTTGATGCTGTGTAAGCACTGATCAGCAATAACTAGCACGCCAGTCTGTTGTCAACACTGTTTTGGTCACAAATCCAAAGCAGCACCCTAGAAGGTGTCACGAAGAAAATTAACTCTATCACAGGGAAAACCAGAACAGCATAGAAACATTTACTGGTTATGAAAGTGAGGGTCCTGACTTTTGGAAAGTTTCTGTCCTCTCCCATCTTTCAAATTTGAACCTCCTTCAAAGGAAGGAGGTTACCGAATTATTTCCCAGCTGTCTTTGCATTACTGTATGTGTATATGCATTACTGTATACAGTATGCATACAGTAATACTGTCTTTGCATTACTGTATGGTGCAACACTTCAAATAGTGTGTTAAGCATCCAGTTAACAAATACTTGCTAGCTGATTTTATCTCTTAGCAAAGTAAAACATTAAAAAAAAGGTATTAGGTGCCCCAGGGTGATACTTGATAGTGAATGATAGTGAATCCCTGTGTTCACGTTGAAATGAGTTAAGACAATCTGATGTGGCCAAGGACAGATATGTTCCAAATGTGTAACATTGGATGTTGTGGCTTTTATTGAACAAGCAAGTGAACACATGTTGTAGGCTAGTATGCAGTTTAGGCTACAAAGCAAAGCTTTTTCAAATATAACACTATGAACATTTTGACAAGTGTGCTATTTGTATTTCCTCTTTGTCTACATGAAATACCAACATTTCAGAATCTCTTTTGGAGTACCTTGCAGCAAGAAAAGGCACATTGCATGGCGCATTAAACTGAACTGTTGATGCATTGGGTCAGCAAAATAGATGATTTCCTCTCTGGAGCTGGAGTCTAAAATCTAAAATTTACCAAACAGCACTCCACAGAACATGTTTCCTACTAAATATTCTGTTATTGGTTGTGAGTCAGAAGAAGGTTTCTTTATATGTGGAGAATCTGTTAGAAGATTACAGGCAATTTGTCTACCTACACAGACCTGCAATTCAATAGAAATTACATCTTATCTTCTCATTGTGGGGGAGCCAGAGCTAGAGGAAGGGAACCCCAACGAATCAGTTTTCTGATGTAGTAGAATAGAACAAGCTCAGCACTAGCAGAGAATATATTTCAAATACATATTCTTGCTATAGTTTAGGTTAAAGAGGTTTGAAAACCATTAGGTTTGAAAAGCCTTCATTAAGAAATGTGCAGGGTCTAAACAATGTATATCTTAGCAAACAAAAAATTTCCAAAAATAAAACCACTGATTTATAATTATAAAAAGGAACTGAGACTTTTTGTCTTTGTTGCATTTTCACCTAATGATCTATTGGTGCTTCATGAAAGCAATCCGGAAAAGATTATTTCCTTGCTGCATGCAAAGTAAAGATTGTGGGTTGGTTCAAATTTATAAATTATGCCAATAGCGAAGTAATCTATTAAAGCTAAAATGACAAATTTTGGAATAATAAGAAAAAATTAAAACATTTAGGATTCCCCCAGTCTGGGGAATCTAGTGTAGGATATTTTAGGGGAACATAGCTTTTTTAATCATTTTACATGTTATCTGATTCTCCCAAACTTGTTTTCTGATCAGTATGCAATCCTGTTCTCCTTGAAAAGTTTAGAAAACAGACACTAGTTATTCAGATTTTCAAGGGCCCAACTCTTTTATAATTAAGATCTGAGGTTCCTGTCACTGAAATGATACTACCTTTAGCAGGAGCTTGATTATATCAGGAATGATCTGATTTTGTTCAAGTGTTTTGTTTTGATTTTTTTTCCAGTTTGTTTGTGGAAGCATTAGGAATTATTTAACTGATGATCTTAGCTCTTCGCATTTCACAGCCATTTCAGGCCCCATCTCAACAGAGCTGAAAAAGTGAGCAAAGAAGTTCCTACAACTAAAAATAAAGACATAGACTATTTCTGGAGGGTGCAATTTGCAAAATAATAGCCGCAGGTTACAGGAACATAGTTAGACTGGCAGACTGTGTAGCATACTGTACAGTACAGTACAATGTCTGTAATTAAGAAAACAACTGAAGGGTACAATGTCAAGGGCAGAAGGACCTTTTGTCACTTCCCAGTCACCAGGTTTAAGATGATTCAGCTCTGAGCCATAAGCTCCACTTTGTCCTCTGCTAAGTTCATATGGTTAAGGAGCATTCTGATTCTCTGAACTCAGTGGTTAATGTCCCATCGATATTAGCATTCCTGAGATTTCATTTGTGCATTGTCCATTGTCTCTGGGTCTGCATAGTGCACTAAGGAATGAGAAACCCTCTACCTTCACAGAGTGTTTAACTCACCCGGATCAAGGCTGTCACATACATTAATCTGTGTGGTTCAGTCTTCCCAGAGTAAAGCTGTTGGATATTCATCTATCAAATGAAAGACTCTTATAGCATAATGAGCATGCATCCTCTCATGATCAAGAAACTACCTGCATGGACAAAGACATCTTTACCAACTCTGTTTAGACATAATGAAGACCTCAAATTGCTCTGAATAGTTCTTGCTATTTTGATGGAATGACATAAAAGCATTTCCAATGCTCAGCTTTTCAGGCCTATTGGGCACACCTGACTTTCAGGTAACAGATTCTGATAAAAGGATTCTTCAACATTTAGGTTACCACAGTTTTCTTGCACCTTCTCCCTTCACATACTTTGTGCTATTTTCTACCACATCTTCCTGTTTCTTTGTTTGAGCTACAGCCTGGATCTGGACAGCCTGTTAGAGTTGAGGAATGGTCTGAAACATTGATAATATGTGGAAATATTTTTACAGGAGTTATTTCTTATTCAGTTGATGTAAGCAATATCTTCCTCTGCCCATGTACCTAACAAATGTAAAGCAAAACGATTCTTTTCCTGGAAAGGACATTATCATCATAAACCAAATCTTGCTAATTTATATTTTTACAAAGGCGTCTCTTCTGGATGACCCTTTGGCTGCTGAATATTACAGTTAACTTGGTACATGCTGTTAAAAATATTGCTCTATTTTGCCTTTAGCAATCATGCAGCAAAATATTGCTCAGCATGAAAACGAAATGATAAAGATAAGGCAGTTAATAATTGCAAGATATGCTACTGTATCTCCTGTTATTAAAATGAGTAACACGAGAGGATTTAGAATACATATCCTTAATTATTTTTGTCTATCTGTTGAGGAAATAAAGAACCAATGTAAAAAAAACCAACATCAAAACCACAAAATCAGTTTTTATTTTATGGTATTAAAAGATTTTTTTTTTTTCCTTCAGGCTTTTTCCCTACACTAAGGATCTGTAATTCCAATTGATTTTTTAAAGTACTTTTGTCAATTATTTAGACACAATTAACATATGCCACTGCAAATATTGGGAGGGCTAATGTTATTACAATTGGATTGCTCATGTGTACCCCCTAAAAAATGGCTTTTCCTGGACATAAAATCTTCATGAATTGTATCCTCAGCATGACACCAGCACTATTGTCTTCCCATGTCACAGCTTCTGTTCCCATGATATCTTGAGACAATGGTGAAGAAAATATACAAACCAGAGAAAAAATAAAATCCTTTAGAAAATAAATTCTTGATCTTAAGAATAAGATTATTGCACCACTCATTTACTACAGGTAACCCAGTCCAGAGAGAATTAGGCAATATATGAAGAGTCTAAGAATAAAATTTAAAAACCTTTCTGCGTTCCCCCATCTAGTTATCAAATGTGATCACATCATAAAATTCTATACAAAAATTTACTATATTGTTATATAAGAAACAGGAGCTTTACCTACTGAATGTGTATTGGAAGACTATTCCAGAAACTTACTCCTAAACCAGGGCTATTTTCTCCTTTCAGGATTTTTTCTTTCAGTTAAACCCCTTCTAAGTAACCGCACTTTCTGACAGTACAGCTACATGTTTTTCAGACACTGTCTGCGCTTCAGGCCTGATAACTCTCCGTGTTTATAGCTGATACTGAAGTATCAGTAGGATTGGTATGCAGAATGGCCCATGTTTATCCTTATCCCCATGAGAACCAAGGCCACTGCTGGCCCCCCTTTGCTAAGCGAGTAAAAAGTCGTAAAAGGGTGGCACCTGCGGCAGAGTGCAGACGGGACAGGTGACCAAAAACTGACCAACGAGGTATTCCATCCCATCCACGTCATCCTCAGTATAAAGCTAAGGGATCACGAGGGTCTCGCTCTCTTCTCTCATGGCTGGCATCCCTGTGGGACCCTGCTGGCTCTCCTATCTCCGACCCCGATCCGTGCATTCCTGAATCCGGTTCCCGTCGGCTGTGGAGTCCAGTCCAGGATGTCCAGGTTCCCGCTATGCTGAGGCGTCAGGCAGGCTGCGGCCTGCAATCCCCCACCATCATCGGGACACTCAGGATCGGTTTTGTGTACTTTTCCTTATTTCCATTATTAGTACTACTGTTATTAATACCATATACTATTTTTTCCATCATTATTGTATTACTAAAGTAGTTTTAATTTCCAATCCACAAGTCTCTCTTTCTTTTCTCCGTCCTTTCCCCTCCTGGGGGGAGGGAGGGGGTTAACAGAGAGCATCTGCCGCCTGTTTTAAGAGCTGGCCCAGCCTTAAACGATGACAAATTATTTCAAAAGAAAAAATGGATATAAACTATCTGTAAATGTATTTAACCACAGAGCTAAAGAACTTTCACAGATATTGCTTGAAGGGATTGCTCTGTCTTCTAATTTGATATGTGCTGTATTTCATCAAAACAGCGTTCATATTTTATTATAAACCTTCTTGAGACTCCAAATGGCATGCGTTAGAAAGAGCCCAGATTCAACAAAATGAGATGGTTGAAGTAATTCTGTTATAATGTTCTTCAGCTGGGATAAACCATTTTCTGCAAATCAGACCTTCTCGAAGGTAGAATCTTTCCTCTTCCAGAAGTCTGTCTATCTACAGTACTGCTGCCAGCTGCCTCAGAGCTGACTTTCTCCAGCCTTGACTCCAGAAGTCAAATACACTCAGTCTTTCTTGATGATGGTAGGACATCATAGTCCTATCAGAGATCTCAAATTCAGCTGCAGACAATAAAAGGGCTTCCATTGGCTGTTGGATCATTGCTTTTTTTAACAAAATCTTCCATAACTGTTTAAATATTAGCAGACTAATCAAAATGCTCTGTCTCTAGGCTAAGTGACATCCTGTCTTTATGCCCACCATGCACATTCTGAAGGATATTTATGGCATTGTTGCTACTCCAAATCCAGAGATGATTTTAAAATAATATTCTTTCCAAGGAGACAGAATTTTTTATGCCTTTATTTTATTTTAAAAATAAAACAAAACAGCGTGTCAGGACTTGCAAGAGAACTTGATACTCCATAAATAAATAAATAAAAGTTCTCTGGGAATCTTCATTATGTCCTTCTTTGGGCCAAAAACATTTTGTCAAATTTTGCTTTTAAAGCATGGTTGCTGTTGCTAAATCACTGAAACTGTACAAAATGGTTGAGCTCACATCAATCTGCCTGATGAAATGCATCGTTGAGACCTTCTCTGACAGCTCCAGTGACTGCAATCTCTGCCCTATGGGTTGTCACAAGCAACTTGGAAAGAGTTGTGTATTGTCCTGCTCTGACTTCATGTTCTGAGGACATCCAGACTTTAAACATCATAAAGCTTCAAGCAACAGAAATATCAGAGACATTTTTAAACATGAAAAACCTTAAATTAATTAGAAAAAAAAACCACTTACCCTTGCAGAAAAATAGATCCATCCCTCTGAAGGCTCCACCAAACAGTAATAGGACATTGCAACTTTATGTGCCATAAATATAGTTTCAGCATATATAACTCTCCTTGCCATCTATTATCTCCTAGCAGAGACATCAACAGCAGGGCCTATTGCTTAATTATGTTATCAAATTTTAGTAGCTAATTTCTTTAGCTTACAACATAGGTTGTAGAGCAATATATTTCTTTTATTACTAGTCAAAAAAACCCCTGCAGTAGTGGTCAAACCTTTTCAGCAAACACCTTTTAATTTACTTTAAACTGATTTACCATCTAGGATTAATATGTAATTCAAGGTGTAAGAGTCTTTACTCCATGGGAAATAGTAACTAGTTAGTAAATCCTGAGTATTAAAAAAATATTGCTGGAAGAAACTTCAAAAGGCCATTTGTCTAGCTCTGCCCTCAGGCAGAGGGCTAACAGATGTTTGCCTAGCCCAATCTTAAAAGACTCTAGTTCTGGAAATTCCAAAATATCTAAATTAAGGAGACTACAAATTAGAGAAATTTCTCTCATATGTAACCTCTGACTCCTTTCTTGCAATGTATGACCTTTGCAACATGTATTTTACAGTGTTTATAATTTCTCTCAGTCTTGTTTCTCAGATTTTTCAACTGTTTCTAACTTTGCTAGGAGAAGGGATCAACCCCTCATCAGGGCAACACTGATAAGGAATTGGGCAGATTTTCAGAATTACTTGAGATTTTTTCATAGTCCAGTGCAGATCTAGGAACAAAAGAAAGGTTTAAAGAAATATATGTCTTTGCAAAGGCAATTAGATGTTCTTTCCTCCAGATGTTTCTACATCAGATAGTGGACTGAAGATACTAAACCACAAAATGAGTAAGTACTTACCTCCTTTTTACCAAGTTTATCTATATAGTTTACAATTCAACCACAACCCAGACGAAGCTATTACCTTAGTTTCCAGAACTGTAGGGGTTTTTTCAGCAAGAGGAACTACTTCAATATCTTAAATGTTTTGGAACAAAATTCTTTCTGCTGGCAAAAGTCTATATTGTAAGTAACCTAGCAAAATATCACTATTTTTTAAACAAATCTTAGAAAATTGGTCTGGAAGGGAGCTGGGAAAGTTAATTCATTCTCCCTGCTGAAGATGGATCAGCTGTTCCTGTGTAATTTCTGACAGACTTTCCACCTTTATTTTCAAAAGTACCCATGTTAGAAAGTCCACAGCCTCCCTGAGCAGGTTTCTCCTATGTGTAGGTTTGGGAGTTTGTTCTGGTGCCTAACCTAAGTCTTCTTTTCTGCAATTTAAGTCAATTTAAATGTGGTGAGCTGATATTCTTGCCATTAGTATGAAATAAGTGTTTGCGTTGAGAAATCCCTGAAGCTTGTTGTATGAGAGAGTTAAGGAGAGTACCAACTCTTTTTGGCTGCTCAGATAAAAAATCAAGGGTTTTACTGTTCATTAACGAAGAATTACTCTTCTTTTAATGAAGTCTGATAATTTATAGTGTACTTTTACTCTCCTTGACTTAAAGCCATGGAAAAATATGTGAGGTTTTTTTGTGGATGGTCAGGTTAATTAGTCTTCTGATAGACATTCTATAGCTGACAGCTATGGTTCTTGCAAGGAATAAAAATGGATTCATTATAATAAATACACATGTGTTTTTAAAACTAAATCTTAGTAATAACAGTGGGTGTATTTTTGCCAAGATAACTGTCTTTACTAGTATCTTTTTGTGTGTGTATGAAAACTTCCACTTTCTGCAGTAAGTAACTGCTCTTTGGGTCTTTCTGGAATGAACACACCTTTATATTCAGGGAGGGAGGGTGTTACAAAAAATTACAGAACAGCTCTTTGACACCTGCCTAGTCATGCAAGCAGTGGATCAAGTAGCCAACCCCAACCAATCTGTTGGTAACAGCCACCAAGTTTGCATCTGTGTCTTGGACAGAGCACAGTCCCATGTCATATGGTTGCTCCTATTTTTTAAGTAAGAGAAGGGAGCAAGGAAGATGGTTGTTGGATTCCTGGGGCCAAATCACTCACTGAGTATGTCTACGGGGATTATACTTCCCCCTTGGTGCACCAGTAAAGTGACTGGAGTTTGAGAGTGAATCTAAAAGTTTCTACAGTTTCTCTGAAAGGAGGAATTGTCTTTCTTACCATGAAGAGGAATTTAAAAAGGATTTGGTTTCAGACAAGACAGTTTGGAGCCAAAAGTTTCAGGACTACTCCAGCAGCAAAACATCACATTTAGCAAAGGATGTACAAAAAAATGATTGACTATTAAGAAAAAGAAAATGGCAAATCTAAGTGCTGCTTTTGCACTTCTTTATAACAGAAATAGTAAATGGCAATTCTCGGATAAGAAGAGTCACTCAAAGGATCATAGTGTCCTGCTGAGTCCCAGGAGTGATCTCCTTCCCAAAGAGGCCCAGAGGTTTTGGCCTGGCCCATAGTCTGACCACAGTGCCACTGTTGTGAGGACAGCAGGTCTGTGTGAAGAATCTCCTCAGCAACATCAAGGAGATTCTTTAACCAACTGCAATAAAAGCTCATACTTTAAGTTTGCACGTTTACCACGCTTGGGTACTTCCACTTTGTGTGAAGCCACCAAGGAATCATCAAAAATGAACAAAATCTGGCACACAAACTCTATCTAGTACTACCTAAGTGGGAAGCAGGGAATTACCTTCTCCCCTCACACCATGCTATCCTTAAATTTTTTTGTCTGTCCTTTTATTGTGGGAGCATTTGCTCTCCATTAGGAAAGGATCTGACTACACACTTGGGTGTCTGCAGCAACTCCACCTCTAGTCCTTTAGAAATGAGATTTCCTGGCCATTGATGCCTCATAAAATAGGATCCCTGTGGGGCTAATGGCAAAATAAGTCAATATATTAAGAAATACATGAGATGATAGAAACAATTAGTGTCAGTTTCTCAAGCTTTCTTCCACCTATCTCAGTGCTCCACTTAACACAAAGTGTGCTGTCAAGACTCAGTCTGTTCAGTAGCAGTGTCTAAGTTATTTAGCAGTGAAAAAAATAACAATATCATGCAGCACAGACCACAATGAAGATAATCATTTATTCCAGTGATTCTGCAGAGCCTTTTTAAAGGACAAACACAAAGGTTAGGGGGTGTAAATCAAAATTTGGTTGTCATTTCCTTATCCTACATTTTCCTGCTTTATTATTTTGGATAGACTGTAGCCTCATCTAAATTATATCTCTAACTGAGATGTGGCTGCAGCAAGATGGATGGTGTAAACACTGTAGTGTATTGGCAGAGTCCAGGAAGAAAACACACATGCTACTCTGGGCAAAACCAAGGGGAGAGCACGAGGGTCTCCTCTCAATCCCTACGGTTTGTCAGCAAAAATGTCTGTATGGCAAAGGAATTTCTGCTGACAATTTAGGATGGAGTATTTTTATTAACCTGTCATTATGCCCCAGTGATTATCCATTATTATGGGTATCATCAGATCAGAATACGTGAGTACTTCACAATCCATTTCAGGGCAATGAAGTTATCCCAAATTGCCTCTCTGGGCAGTTCAGGGTGAAATGATTGAGTCTGCAGATTGGGAGCATGATGTGCTCAAAGACCAGCAATGGCAGCTATTTAACTTCTTAAATTTTTCCACTTAGATCCACTAGAGGTGATCTAGCTGTACTTCCACTGTTAATCTTGCAGTACAGAGCCAGAAATTGGTGTCCAGAGTAAACCAGGCAGTTTGCTCTCCATCTTCCTCAGCAGGCTTTTTTACAGTAAGATTGACACGTTTCTTTTATTGTTCTAGGGTCTCAATAACCTTAGTATGCTTTCAGAGTTTGAAAGTTCCAGAACATTCCGTGAAAGGTTAACTCTCCCCTTTTCCTTCCCAAATATTATATATGATTTATTAATTTAAGTATCAGTTGCTTTGAAAAAAAATTTCAGACCAAGAGCAAAAAAAAAATCTATGCACTACATTATAATCTTGAATATGTTTTAATGTGTGTGTGTGTTTGTATTATCTCTGAATGCCTTGTTTTTATTTTCAAATGTTTTACATAGATTTTCAGTATATGCCATGTATTGCTGATGCCTTTTATTTTGGATAAGAAAAGTTTGATAATAATGTTCTAATTGTGCTGCTGTGGTATGATACCATGCGATGTATTTTGTTTTTTCAAATCAGTATATACCTTCTGTTATATTTGCATATATACCTTTTGTGGTAAATCCTGATTGGAAATGTCAGAGTTCTCTTTCAATTTAATTAGCATAATTGCACACAGAAAAAGAGTGGAAAACTCTTTTAATTTAAATAAAATTTATTAACACTGCCCAGAATATCATTGTTGTTGTAGTTTCCTAGGTAACCTTAAGCATTTTGACTGTCAACTTACAGAACAACTTGACATCTGAAAATTCCTGCAAAGTTACAATACTGGAGAAGGACTGCCATTCGGCTCCTTGATTTATTCCATTTTTACCTCTTCTACACAAAACAGATTAGAGAACCTGATTTCCAAAATTTTATTCATTAATTGTTTCGTGTTTCTTTCTTTTTACTACGTCTTTTTTGGGGACTGAAAGTCTTGTTTGGGAAATGTGGTCCCCTGATGCACCCTGATGCAGTCCCCTACATGCTGACAGCAGAGATGATGCTAGGTGGATGTAGCTGCTGAGCAGATTTCATCTGTCAATGGAGTTTGCTGCCATCAAAATTGCAAGATATAGAGAAAGCAGTTGGTACTGGTATTTTCCTGCATGTGTGTGAGTCAAGTGAAGAATGGATAAGCGTTGTTTTCAGCACTGACATGTGAGGTAGGCTGTGAAACTCAGCTACAGACAGATCTATGAGACAACCCTTTTACTCAGTGACATCCCTAAATATCCCACTGTATTTTAGGTAAGCCATTTCTATTCTGCCAAATTTCCTCACACATGACATTCAGAAAGAAATTCACAGGAGGAAAGGATTATTTCAGGTACCATGGAAAGACCACAAAACCTCATTTCCCGTGTAGTACTTAACAACTAGAAATTCAGATCCACGATAAAATATCCAAAACCACAGCTGAGCTTTTAGAAGGTTTCTGCAATATTTCTGAAATCTGTAGATGCAGTTAATCTGACTATGCGAACCAGAAAATAGTCATGCTAAAACTTCCAAAATTCTCTAAAGGGGCATTTTCACAGATTTTTAAACTCCTCCTTCAAGAAAGTACACATAATCTCCATTGTCTCCAAAGAGAATAAAATCCTTATATATGTGAGGGCATTTATGAATGGGCAACTACAGAGTCATAGGGAAGGCTGATGGAAATTATATAAGGGTTAAACCACAATAATATCTCAGTGCTCTTTTTGGAGTAAAAATGTCTTTGAGTCAGGTTTATTACTACAAGGAGAGATATTAATAAATAGAATCATATAAAATTTACCAGTGTTTAATTCTGAATTTTTTAAAATTAATTTCCATACTTCAAGCTTTTACAGAAATTACTGGAGTACATTAAAATTGCTATCAATGATTATTTTTACTCTGAGAACAAATGAATCAAATATTGTGATAACCTTTCTATGTAAAATATGAAAAATAAGTTTTATTTATTTTTAATGAAGGGCAAATCTCTTAGTGACATGTTTTTAAAAAGAAGATCGTTTTTCAGCAAAGACTCTCCCTTCTTTTAGGGGAAAAAAAAAAAGAGAGATAACATCAGATAGCATTAATAGTGCATCTCTAAACATTTGACAAAATTAGATCTGTTTTTGTTTGGGCTGTTGAGTATTATTAAAGGCCACAGTCTCCACTCCTAGAGCAATGGGTTATAATACTATTCAGAGATGTCCTTTAGGCTGATATATGAGGCAAGTCACAGTTCATCTTTCCTCTCTTTCTCCGTTTGCAACATACTAATCTCCTTTAAAAGTACTTTTAGATAAGCTTATGGAAGCTGATATAATTTAATTCATGCTACCATATGAATTGTAATAACAATTATATCTCTTTACAAAGACCTGGAAATGGTACACTCCAGTATCTTATTAACTTGAGTATTACCATAGAAAATATTACAAGTCATCCTATGAAATTTCTTGAAAACTAACCTTAAGCTCAGCACTAAATAGTGCGCTATGTGGAACAACCCTGTTAGACGGGTTGAGTAACTGTCTGTGTTTTTTCCTGAAGCCAATGAATTATTATCCTGAATGGAAATGAATTCAAAAAATAATTTAATTTACTTCCATTCAAATAACACTTTGGAGCCTTAATGGAAGGACAGCTTATTCCTCAGTGTCAGTGCGGAGATGGTTGCTGAGCTTTGTTAAAGAAGAAATACTTCCAGGAGTAATCCATGTGCTATGTAGTCTCTGTGCTATGGCTTTCTTTTCTTCACCATTTATAACATAATGGCACAGGTGGAGCACATTTTGAGTGCAATAGAAATGAGACACTGCCCAAAGAATGTTTGAACTTCAACGTCTGTTTTCATGAGCATCTTAAATAATTAGTAAAAAAATACTTTTATTAAAAATTTCACACTGCATAGTCTTTTTCCGTGATGTTATAGTAAAACAGGGAAATTCCCTTCAATGGTAATGTATCCGAAGGGAAACTGATTTACAGGTCTTTCATTTGTTGCTGTAGTTGAGAAGGGTAGAGCGAATGGCTGCTACTGGTGTGACAGAGCGGGAAAAGGAACTTAACCTTAAGCTAAAGCTGGGTTAGCAAGCTCTAGGCTTTATTTCATTTCAACATAATTGACGCGGAATTCACGGACTCTTCGCACGACCAATATGATCAGAAGAAAGCCAACTTTATTAGCAAGCAGTAGCCCTTAATATACAGATTGCATTTTCTAAACACGCGATAGCTCAGTCTATGATTGGTACCATGCAGTGTCCTCGCGCTCATCGGCTATACATCATTTGCTAAGCGTTACTGTCCACGAGGCTTAACTCCCCCCAACAACTCCTCCCCTAGATTCTGCTCCCATGGCCTTGCTTCTCAAGCTTATCTGTCTTCTGCCCCACAAGCTTACCTCCCTACATAACTCTCTCTGCGCTTTCCCACATTTTATCGCATTCTCAAAATACCCTTCAGCTTATTGTTAACATAAAATGATTCTACATGCGTTCAGATGGTCACGTAGTCCACATTCAGTGTGTCTGGGTTGCTCACAATATGTCCCCTGTCTTCCAGATATCCCACACATAATCACTTGGAGTTTCTTCACTGTGGCTATACGGGTGTTAAGATAAGTCTTTGGCCTGTAAATGGGGTTTGAGCACACTGTATGTTTCCGTTCTCCTTGTGCATCCGTAATGATTTTGTGGGTTACACAAATAATTTCCAGACTCTTCTGGTGTGGTAGTTGTCAAGATCAGATTGCCCTTTTATATAGCCAAGTGAAGCAGACTTTGCAGCCTTGGAAAAAACTCAAGAAAATATGAAAGGTGATACAGAAACTCTCTAACACTCAAAGAGTTGCAGAATAGATGAAATCTTGAGAACTCCTGGACTGGTAGGATGAGTTTGCAGTGGTTTTTTCCCCTTTTCCACTTCAGCTACACTTTTCATATATACTTTGTCAGTCTGCAATGTTTGGCTAAGCAGTTCACTAGCCCTGTTCCCACACTCTGCTTGCTATCAATCATGCTGTCTCTCCGCTCATCAGGTTCAGAAATTATTACTGTTTCTGTATTTGCAACTTCATTTTCCACAGAGCAGAAGAAGATGTTAGTGATAAAATAAAATATTGTTGAAAAGGGTGTATCTGGATTGAGGGAGTTGGTCTGAAAAGGGTCAGGACTCTGTCCCACATGACAAAGAGTGATGCTCAGTTGCATGGCAACAGAAGTCATTTGCCAGGCTAGTGGTGATGCCCTTGGCAATAGGAGTGGGCCCAGTGAGAAAAGGTAAACACTTGTCAGCTGATCTTTCAACATCCAGTATAATTCTCAATTCAACATATTCAGGAAAAAATTATTTACAAACATGTAGTTGTCATTGGATAATCCAGGTTGGAAGTGACCTCAAAGTTTCTAGTCCAACCTCCTGCTCAAAACAGGGCCATCTTTGACATTGAAAAATAAAAGAAACAAAACGCAGACATTAAAAAGGCTTTAATCAGCACTATACTCACTTCTTTCATAGAAATTATACTCTTTTTGGAATTTGCTGCAAAAAGTGCCAAAATTTATTTCCTCTAAATTGTCTCTCCCTATGTCATTTCCTCTAGCTTCTTTTTTTTTTAATTATCTGAAATATCCTGCAGTGACTACTCTCACTGAGTAAAAGAGCCTACTATATCCATCTCCAGTTATAGCTATCCCAGAGGATTTTCACACATGGAACATCTCATATTCCAAATTCGATTTAGCAGTGGGCATCATACTTCCAGTTTGCCTTCTGTGCTATATGTACTGTAGCTGTGTTGTGCTGCAAGAAGTGGTACAAGGGAGAAGTCTCTTGCACTGCCTAATGTATTTGCACTACCTAGACCCGTAATAGCCAGTGTCTCAGAAGTGTGACTAGAAATTGAATACAATCACATGGATGAAAGCATAAAATAGGAGTGTGGAGCTTCAGTAAGCTCCCTGACATTTCTGACAACTTAGACATAAGAGCAGTGCTGGCTCTCTCAAAGGAGTCATGGGCAGCTGGACCTCACCAGAAAACCGAAATACTTGTCAGAGACTTAGTGTATACCAGCATGGAAGAAAATGCTGCGTAAAGGCTGCTTTCATCCAGAACTTTCATGACCATTGCCTCATTTCTAAGTAGTGCTGCTCCCTCACCCTCTTCCTCTCAAGCTGTTGCTTTTCAGCTATATAGGATGTTTAATTTGTTTCCAGATCATTTATGCTGTCAATGTTTCTGTAAGCACTTCCAGCAATCTTCTCACTTCTGGCAGCCTGTGCTCCTGAGACAGAGCTCAGCTCTGGCTCTCACATACAAGGAAGCTGTTTGCA
This sequence comes from Cariama cristata, assembly GCF_000690535.1. Classification (NCBI taxonomy): domain Eukaryota; kingdom Metazoa; phylum Chordata; class Aves; order Cariamiformes; family Cariamidae; genus Cariama; species Cariama cristata. The sequence continues at coordinate 19,415 of NW_009595068.1, forward strand.
TAAAATTTTCACTTACAGCCATTGAAACCCATTATGAAAGACCCTGAACACACCAGCAGTCTGAAAAGCATTAGTGGCCTCCCCCTTCTCCTAAACCACTCAGAAATTCAGTAAGTAGTGGGAAGGTAGAGGAGAAATATTACGTTAGCTATGCAGGACCTTGGTTTATATCTAATGACTACAGAATGCTTAACAGGGTATTGTTGGAACAGGGTATGGTTGATGTGTTAGGTAGTGATATGGCTTTCTGGATTATGACACTCAAGTTGTTCAAAAGATCTGTAATTTCATTCTTGACAACTGTCATTCACACATGGAACAATACAGAAGGGCAGGAAATTGCATATTTTCCCTGGGAACTTACGAAAGCAGTGAAGGGAAGAATCAAACTCTGGTGCCTGTCATTTGATGCATGAGTGCTGATGGACCAGTCTTCATAAAGGAGGAGAAAAGACACCCAATGATCTTTATCTAGATGAGCTGTAAGTACTACCAAATTACTTCAGTCAAAGACTTGATTTTGATACTACATCAATTTCCATTTCTTGGAAATAAGCATTTAATTTTTGATTATTTAATTTTCACATCTTTCCATCAGACGTCTATTTGAGAGTGAAAGAAAAAGTTTAATGGCATATCATATCAAAATTATTTTTATCTTCATTCTCCATTTTCTTTAGCTCATTGCCATTTAGCCTTTCTATCTAACCTGATGCTCTTGATTCATCCATCCTTTCTACTAAGACTTATTCTACAGATAAAAGGACTGCCATTTTGTCACTATCAACTTTAAAACTTCAGTGGCTTTGAATTTACTTTAAAGTCCCACTTTAGAATGAAAATTTCCCAGGAGAAAAAGAAAAGCATCACAGTCCCTCAGCATTAACCAAAATAGGAAGTGATATCTGTAACTAGGGTATAAGCAATTCTCTGACAATTCAGGCTAATGAAGTTTTCTCTGTGAATTGCCACAGAGGCTTTTATGACAGAAAAGAGACCAGTAGTTCCACTGCTGAAGTACATAAGTATAAAAATGTGCTTTCTTTAACAGTCTAAATTCAGACCTTATTTAAGTGATAAAACCGAGTCAATGATCACAAGATGTGAATGTGTCTTCATAACTTACTAACAACTAAGTAAAAATCACTTCCCAAAAGCTTCAAGATTTAGTGAATAAAACATAAGTCATGTTGCTTTCTTCTCTCAGCACAAACTTTGGTATTGAGACATAAGCAATAACTGCAAAACGGAGTTTGAACAAGACTTTGCATCTTATACTGCCAAACTTTGAAGAGCATCAAAGCCCAAAAGCTATCACAAGTTAGGCTAGAAGAAACACACTTCTTTCAGTAAAATGAATTAAGATATTTGCTTTAGGGGATATGGTCTTAGCTTCTTGATTTCATTATGAGGCACAAAAATTCTCATATAATGAATATCAGGGATTCTTCATTTTCACCAATTTGCCCTTTAACTTGAATAAAAATATCACCGCTGGCTGGAGGAGGGGGCGAGGGGCATGCACGGAGGGGAAAGACAGAGAATCTGTTCTGCTTTGTTTCTAATTCCAAGGTCAGTTACATCAGTATAAGTTGGCAGTTCTCTAGAAGTCTGTGGAGATAGGCCAGTTTTATAGTAGTCTGGGAGAAGAACTAGGTACTAATCTGCCTAAAGAAGCATATCAGCTGCAATAAGACTGCAGGACTTGTTACAACTGTGGAAAACTGAATATCATTAGCTTCCCCTCATTTATTTTACTGTTAGGCTTGCAGGATTTGTGTTGAAGTGGCACACATGAAAATAAAAACAGTCTGCTGCTCTTATGTCCTGTATTTCCCTGTGACATTGTTAGCTAAAAAATTAAGACATAGATTGCCCTGGTAAAAGGTAAGCTGCCATCTGCATTTTTCTACAGAAGAGAAAAATACCTTTTGCCCATTTATTTCTATGAATATATTTATTGTAAGGTGAAAGGTACAGCTGGCTTACGAAAAGAGAGAATGGAAATGGCATTATGAGGAACTTTTACACAGGCTTTTAAATAGCAATTATCCTAACATTTCTAACGGATATATGGAGCTCACCATCCTCCCTGTTTTTTAGGACTATAGGCTAGGTATTGACCTTTATTTCCTCTCATGTAGGTTTTCTCACTAAGATTGCCCCAAAGTTATTACCAGTACTCAGCTGATATCTAGAGAACCTTTAGAAAATGGTGTTTTATGTTTGTCCACTATCTGCCAGTTTGTCTTGTCCCCATTACTTTTCTACGTAGCTCACAAGTTTTTTGACATTACCTATGAACTGCTGTTGAGTGACTGGAATTGAGAATGCAATTTTGCTTATAGCACCAAGTTTGAATGTTGTCCAGAAGGAGAACTTGGTACCATGCAGACAGATATAGTCAATCACTAGTGAGCAAATCCTCCTTTCTTAGCAATAAGAAAAGCAAACATTAGTTGTAAAGACTGCTGTAATGAACGCATCAACAGGAATTTCAAATGCCTGGTGTAAAAAAAGTATAGCTGGTTTCTCTCCTGTCTTACAACTTGCCCTGTTGTATATATTCTGCAATAAGAGACTGCACTTTTCTTTCACTAAATAGCATGATAAGGCAATGGTTCACAGCACATTATTTTCCACCATGTTAATGACAGGATCTGGCACAAAAGAATGACAAATGCTACCTATGTGACATCACCTCGAAGTGCTGATGAAGCAGCTGTTGTGCCCAGTGTTCCTTGTGGGGAATTCAGGGAGAAAGCAGCAATTATCACAAATGGGAATTTCAAATGTTAGTAAAGTGAATACGACCTGTGGAACACATTTCTAGTTTTTTCAGACTTCTGCGTAATACCTACTTAAATTTATTATATATTCATACAGCAGTATATAATCCATGTCTCAGTCACCAAATTTAAGATCATGTATTTTTAATCTTTATCTTCAGCTATTCCTCATTCTTAAAATTACATTTGATCAATGAGTCTGCAGGTTTTATAGAATACAATTTCTATTAAGGAGATAAGGATATCCATTTTAATTGTGTAGAAATAAGGTATTGACATTCTGATTCTCTCCATACAAACATGCATTTATCATTTGCCCTATAGAACTCAACCATCTCCCCATCTATACTTACTGCTAATTCTCAAGATGTCCTCAGACTAATATTGCTTACGTAGAAGACCATTTCCTACAGTCAGTCACAGCACCTTTCATGAATCTGCTTTGCCATTTATTAAGCACTAAACAAATGGTCCAAACCTGGTAAATGGCTGTTTCTGAGGCCAGTACACATAATTCAAAGCAAGATAATAAATTAGCTTCATGTCCTCTGATTTTATACATTATAATTAAGAGAATAATTATGCACTAAGTGATATGGTTAGTATAAAACACACAGAGGCCAAAGGGGATAAACTTGGCTAACTGTGCCCCAAATGTGTCAGTAGTGACTATCAAGTTATGAGAATGAGACCAACTGTATGAGGTTCAACAAGACCAAGTGCCGCCTCCTGCACTTCGGTCACAATAACCCCATGCAATATTACAGGCTTGGGGACTTTTATTATCATTCAACTACCTGAAAGGAGGTTGTAGCAAGGTGGGGTTTGGTCTCTTCTCCCCGGTAACTAGCAATAGGACAAGAGGAAATGGTCTCAAGTTGCGCCAGGGGAGGTTCAGGCTCGACATTAGAAAGAACTTCTTCACTGCTAGAGTCGTTAAGCATTGGAATGAGCTCCCCAGGGAGGTGGTAGAGTCACCATCCCTGGAGGTGTTCAAAAAACGTTCAGATGTGGCGCTTCAAGACATGGTTTAGTGGGCATGGTAGCATCAGGTATACGGTTGGACTTGATGATCTTTGAGGTCTCTTCCAACCACAATAATTCCATGCTTCTATGATTCTGTGATTCCTTTAAAGGAGGTTTCTCTAAAGGACTTTGGTCATCTTCTGTCTGATTTTGTCTTTTATACCTATTGCCACTGATAGAACTTTTGCGAAGACTAAAAGCAAAGACTGACTGGCATCTCTGAAAAACATGCAATTAGTTGTACATTAGTGAACTTTCACATATCAGCTGGAGCAACACTGCTTTTTGTAAACATTTGAGAGAAGCTAACCCTTGTCATGAGTATAAGCTTCCTTTGCTTTTTTTTATTCATCAAATGGCTATGGGTACCACAAAATTATATTTGTTTTAACTGGAAGACTGCCACATATTTGTGGTCACAAATGGCAAGGTTCAATCTGGCAGGCTTTAAATGCACATCTGTGGAGAGAAAGTTCAGGTCAGAAGCACTCACCATGCGAAGGTCATTACTTTCTTGTGTATTTAAATTAGCTACAGAGGAGCACTCCAGCTGTGGTAAGATCTTACTGGGTCTCATCTCCCACAATGAAACATCTGAGTGTCAGAGAATCTCTGAGAGTAAAGACATTTTGAATACATTGGGAGACCGATATTTGGAAAAGGTTCTTCGCTGGGAGGTTGGTCAGTCACTAGAACAGGGTCCCCAGGGAAGTGGTCACAACACTAAGCCTTTCAGAATTCAAGGAGCATCTGGACGAAGCTCTTAGTCATATGGTTTTGTTTTAGGTAGTCCTGTGAGGAGCAGGGAGTTGGACTTGATGATCTTTATGGGTCCCTTCCAACTCAACATATTCATAAATCTATTATTCTATGATAATAAAAGGAAATATTTTCAATGGTTATTATATACGAGTTGTATGCACTACGGTTGTATACTACTAATGGTAGTTGGATTTATAATCGATTGTTTTACTTTATTTTTTACTGTGTGACACAGCTGAACAATATGATTTTGGTCTCACTTAAATGGATGTAAAGTCAGTACAGATTTTCAGATGAGTTACTTGGATGATTTATATTGTTCTCCGCAAGACCAGAATCAAATCAGACCTAGGAATTTTTGGTGATGCTTTCAGGTAATATAAGCAGATCGTCTTAAGGGAGATGTGCAAAATGCTCTGTGTAATTTCTACTTTACATTTTCAAGACAAACTCAAATCTCAGATGAGTCTTTCAAGAAATTCGATATGGATGATGAACCTTTGGAGTGAACTGGCCAATTTATGGGTTGGAATCATTTGTTATGAAGGCTGGTGACATTTGGC
>NW_009595069.1:0-17631 GCF_000690535.1 Cariama cristata
TGGGGGCACCGCGGAGGGAGGTGCCCGCCTTGGCCCGGCTCAGGCCCGGCCCTGAGGGCCGTCAGGCCCGCGGTGAGGGTGCCTGGGGGCGGGTGGAACCAGGCACTGGCTTCTCTCCCCACCTCAGTGTCCCCACTTGCGCTGCCATCAAGCTCAGCAAGGGACAGGCCAGTTTAGCCCAGGTCAATCTTGGAGCTTCCAGAGTCTTCACAGAGCTGGCTGTGATGCTGAGCTTCTCCATTGATGGCCTCTTGCAAAGTTTAAATTTAAACGTGGATTTTTTCCCTGTGCTGAGCAGGTGAACGGTTGTGTGAACTGAATGCGAAGATTCTGGCTTTAAAGGCCACTTTGTAGTGTGATGTGCTTTGAGGGTGGTTGGTCTTCTTTTGTGCCCGAAGTTAAACATGGGTTTAAGCATTTTTGCTCAGTAGCATGAAAGAAATGTGCCTTTCGGTCAAGAACTGCGATCAGTTCAATCCAGCAGGGAGTTTGCCCCAAGTTTTAGTGCTGTTCTTACAGTTAATACAGACTTTCAAGGTGTGCGTATAAATCTAGCTGGTTTTGTAATAAACCACAAAGCCTGACCTCAGTGATGACCAGGGCAGAAATGCTCAAAGGTAGGCTATGGAGAGCATTTCTTTCCTTGGATATAAACTTGAAGCTTTAAAGTTCAGCAGTCCAACTTAGCTGTAACTACAGAGGCAGTAAATAAGAGGGAGCTGAGTTTAAAAGACGTGACTTAATAGAAGTGTAGAAACCAGTGCGTTCATGTAACAGATGCCTTTGGGCCAGCAGGATACGTGGGGCAATTACGCCATTACTTCTTCTCAGATGTAAGGTCTGGATTTAGCTTGTGGTGTTTGGCAGTGCCGTCGCTGAAGCCACAGGACCGGAGAGCACAGCTCTTTACAAAACGTTTTCAACATCTAGGAGCCTGATAAAGAGCTGGATGCGTTATTGTTAGCTTGGACGCAAAATTAAATATTCTCTTTTCCAAAGTCTTTTAATGACAAAGCCTGTTTGATTTGTCCATGTTTTGTTTGGTGGGTTTTTTATTTTTCAGGATGAGCGGTTTGAGAGATGGTCTGGTGGAGAAGGAGCTGGGGTTGCACAATTTGGTAACACAGGCCCATCAAGAACAGGAGGTTGGTTTGAGGTAAAAGGTGCAGCTTTTGCCTGGCCGGAGGCTAAGGATAGGCTGAATAGATTTTCCCAGAACGTGGGAAAGAGGAGCTTGGTTAGTGCTGAAGGACCATTTTAAGGGAATAAAGCCAGGAATGTATGAGCTCTGCATAGTCTGCTTTCAGTATGGCGTAATGCAGTGAAGGATTAGCCACATGATGCAAGAATTTGCAGCTTGTGCTCTCAGCAAGGTGCAGCAGAATTTCTCAGTGATCGTTCCGTGATCTAGTGCATCTTTTCTGTTCCGTGACTTCAGGCAAAAGATGTTTGTCTCTGAGTTCAGGCAGCACAGAGGTATACAGAGGGATCCTGGGTTTCCTCCACAGTTGAGAGAAAGTTCTGTTTAGAGCCAGTTTTCCTAGAAAAAAAACAATATACTTCTCATCACTAACATGTTTCAACTCGAGGATGAATTTATTTGTGCATCACCATTTTCAGAAAAATCAGGGTTCTGTGAAACACCTACGTTTTCTCAAGTGATTGTGAAGAGTGTATTGCCCTGTTTTGGGCTGCAACTTTGGTGTTATCAAAGTGAACTTGTGAGTGGATATAGTGCTGCTCAAACACATAACAGAGTTTTTATGGATGACTCTTACCAAACCAGCCTCCAATGTTTCTTGGCAGCACTTCGGGTGCATTCCCAGAAGACCAGTGAATATTGTCTATTTGCAGTATTCTTTTCTTTCTTTCTTGGCTCTTTAAGAATGCTGTCATCTTGTATTTTGCACTAACCTGATCTTATGTTTTCGTTGCAGAAATGTCTCATCAGTGGCATATGGCTGATATCCAGAAGATACCCAGTTCCTGCAGTCCACAGCGGTACAGTGTATAGAACGAGCAGGCCTGTTTTAGAGATCCATCAGGTTGGTTAATGGCTGAATTTTTTCATTTCAGGCCAAAAGTGGTTTCCCATTAGAGTACTGATCTACTAGAAGTGGATATGTTTCTGAGAAGTACCAGTTCTAGGCTGAAAGTTTCCACTTTTTAAGATATATCCAATGAACTCGGAATTTTGTAGTAGCTGAGTCCAAGTGACAGAGTTCAGGAGTGGTGCTCTGGTAACTTCATGTACCAGACTGTTTAAGCCTGAACTAAATTCTGGAATTAAACTTCCTCTGGAGAAGTGTCTCTTGTAATGGCTATGTAGATGTACTTCACAGGGCATTAGAAATGTATTGGACATCTGGCTGTTTTGAAGGTAAGCTGCTGCTTTTTCAAGGTAGCTGTATGTTTTCTACAACATTTAATATGTTAGGAGTGACCCAGTGCTTGGCTTAAGTAAATCTGCCTGCTGGCTTTGATACTTGTTTAACTTAATGTCTCTTTGGATTCTACAACATGTAATGATTTTCTTTAGTCTAGATGCTACTCTTCTGGAGGAAGAAAGGGTTTTATATCAGGTTTTGTGGAGAACATCAAACAGGAATTAGCAAAAAACAAGGAGATGAAAGAAAGTATTAAAAAATTCCGAGATGAAGCTAAAAAGCTAGAAGAATCTGATGCGCTTCGAGAAGCAAGGAGGAAATACGTAAGTCTTCCTCATGAATTCCTTTGATGTGTTCATTGCCCAGTCACTGAGCTATTACTGTTCTGAATGTAAATTTGAATCTTCCTGCAAATGGACTATTTAGTTTAGCATGCCTGTTTTTATGAGTAGTTCTGCTTGACTGGAAATACTGACTGGTAAATGGATGCCTTAGAGTGTTGGGTTTTTTTTTTTCCTTTTTTTCCAGTGGAAAATCTTGCCAGCATACCCTTCACTGGATTTCCCAAATAATGAGCAGATAAAACAGTGAGACATTAAATTTAACATTGGCAGTATAGCAGTATTTAAATACTACTTTTGCATTCTTTGAAGAACTATAAACAGCATTACTTGCAAAAATGAAATACTGGTGCTTGTTACTCAAGTAGTTTGCTCCCAAAGATGTAGCTCTTTTTGCCCTCAATTACAGTGTTAATGGGATGTGCTATGTGCTAAACTGTTTTTGAGTATTTTCTATCCTCATAGTTACATGCAGCATGTTTTTTTTCCACAGAAAACCATTGAATCTGAAACAGTGAAGACCTCAGAAGTGATTAAAAAGAAACTTGAAGAAATAACTGGTACAGTTAAAGAGGTAAAATATAGCTATGGAAGAACTTTTCCCTGGGGCAGTTCTGCTCTAAGGTTCTGTATTTTTGGTTCATTTGAATTATCACCCTTTCTTTTTTCTTGCTGAAAGGTGGTTGCTATTCCAAAGGTGATCGCTGTTGTGAATCTTTAAGGCCAGAGGAATTAACAAAATTGCAGCGATGGTGTATGATAGATTTCTTATTCAATTAGTGTATGGTCAGAGGACAGGCATTGTCCAGTGATTCCTCTCAGATTTGGAGGCTGGAGATGGTCTTTATGGTTCTGCGTTGTAGAGCAGTAAAAAAAGCCTCAAGCTGGTTCTTCCACTGGAGGGCAGTTGGAGCAATGCTGGAAGATCACCCTGGAAAGTTGTTTAGGAGATGTGATGCTCTTCATACTGACGCTTTTTGGTCCTAATGTGGTAGGGTTTCTGGCTTCTTCCTGCATGCTGAAAAAGACTTGTAAGGTCAGAGGCTCCAGGTGTTGTAAGTAGGAGTGCTGGCAGTACAGTTGAAGTGCTCTCCTTGTAAGTTAGCGTGCTGTAATTGATCCCACAGCTCTGTGTATCTTGGGAGTAACGACATTCCTGGAGGAGCAGCTTAGCTGTGTGTATAGTTATGAGCTGAATGTAATGCTCCTTGCTGATGTGGGCATAACCGTTATATTTTCAGTACTGTTGAGGGTGCTGCAGGCATCTTTATTAGCCAGATCCAATTGGAGAACAGGGAAAAGCATTTGGTACTCTTATGCTGTCATTTCTCTTCCTGTGAGGTTGTGGCTTGTGACCTATCTGGGATTGGTGCTTGCTTCCAGTGAGGTTTCTGAGATCCTTGAGGATCTGATGTGTGCCTGTGCAGAATGAAAGGGTCACCAGCTACTGGCAGAGTCCTTTTAACCTCTTGCATACGAGATCCTGGCTCTGTAAACAGAGCCAAAGTGATGTGTATGAAGATGCTAGACTGAGAAAGGCGTTTCTTAATTTTGCAGGAAGGGTTGCATAGCAGAGAGCTCTATCGACCACTTCTATACCTTCTCTTAAGAAGCAAGAAGTGCCTGATTGTTTCAAAGGAAAGGGATAGGGTATTTTAACTGGCATCATTGGTCTTTCTCTTTAATGTCAAGAAAAATATATATTTTTTTAAATCTATGGGTAGCAGCCATTACAAATGCGTATGGTCACATGAGTAGCCAAAATTGTTGTTGTGCACAGAAATGTTGTCTAATGCTGCAGTGGCAAGCCACCGTGTCGTGGTAAGTCTCCCCTGTGACACGTAACTAAGTTTGGTTAGTCTTGTCGTGTGTGCTTTAGGAGATCTTTAGCATTTGCAAAGAGGACTTAATTTGAATAAGTTTTCACTTTAAATGACCTTTTCTTTCCTGTTTTGTTTTGTTGCAGAGTTTGGATGAAGTAAGTAAGAGTGATATTGGCCGAAAGATAAAGGAAGGTGTGGAAGAAGCAGCGAAAACAGCAAAGCAGTCTGCGGAGTCAGTGACAAAAGGAGGGGAGAAATTAGGCAAGACAGCAGCCTTCAAAGCTATTTCTCAGGTACATAAGTCCTGCACCTCTGTAGGACTCAGTGCTGTGGACACAGCTCATTAACATGGAAGTTACGTGCGAGTTTGTGCTGAGTATAAAATTAAATGCAAAACTCTGATAGCAAGACCTTGTGAGCCATTGGAATAAGCTGATAAATTCAGGAGATGTATTTTGCAGGTCTAGCACTCGCTCCACAACCCTAGGAAAGTGTAAGTCTCGAGTAGCTGAAGTTCTGCCAAAATGTGTTACTGGAAAAATTGGTTGCTGTGGTTGTTGAGTAGGGTAGCAAATGTCTTCTGTAGACAGGTACTGGTGGTACTCATCGGAATGACTGACTGACAAACTGGCTTGCTTAAAGCTCTTCTTTTCTAGAAAATATCTAAGCGCTCACATGTTTTGATGTCACCCAATCAACTGGCAATTAGCCTAAAAAGAAGGGTTCCCCTTGGCTGGTTTCTCACGCCTCCTCTGAAGCCTTGGCTTTAGCCCTTGTAAGAGGAGATACCAGGCCAGACGGAGGATTCGTCTCGTCGGTCATGTCAGTTCCCCTCTTTCTGTGTTTCTAATAAGACATCATCTGCTAAAGGTCACTTCTAGCCATAGCTGCTGATCCCATTATACACTATCATTTTTTTTTCTTTTTCTGTAATGAAACCTGTTATCTTACTCCAGCAGCCTCCTAATCTAAGAACTGTTTGTTCCTGCTATGAAGCAGGCTGCTAGGCCAGACCTTATAAGCAGGCAACAGTTTTATAGGACTGTAAAGTAAAGTTTTTGAGGCTTAAAGATTTGTTTTCCCTGTAAACGGATCAACCTTTTGATTCAAGTTAACTGATTCAGAGCCTTTATAGGCTGTGAGCAGTTCTTGTAGCTTTACTGTACTTTCTAGCGTGTATGTAGAATTTAGAATATTCAGTCTACTCCTTCAGAAAACCAAATATGCGATTTTAGGAATTGTAGTAGTCTCATTTTGAGATCCCCGTTGCTTTGGTATTGAGGAGATACTTTATTGGTGTAACCTAGAGCTAGATGGTATTCGTGGGACCTTGTGTCTTGTTCTGTTCTCTGCCAGGTCCCTCAGATGGTCTTTTATAGTCAGTAGGAACAGATGGAGCTTTGAAGCCTTTTATTTGCTTATCCTTGATGTTTAAAGTCACTTAAATTCCAATTTCTGCTTCATATCAGATCTCTGGCATCTACTCCGTCTAGGCCCTGAGTGCTGTTGTAACTTGCTTCAAGAAGGAGTCACGGAGTACGGGAGGACGGCTTAGGCTGGCAAAACTGTGTTGGACACTTGGTGTGTTCTGCAGAAAATCGCTGCATAAAATAGAGTTGAAAAATAACAGCCCCCATAAAGCCACCTGATACTTTGGGCTACGTAACGTACATGTTCTAAACAAAAATGCAAATTGGGAAAAGCTGTATAGAGTGTGTATAAAAAAAATCCCTTTCAGCCTGCATGTGTCTAGTTATAATAGGAACGTGTACTTACTGTGCAACAAATGTGTTGTAGGTACAGTCATTAGAGAAAGTACTGCTCAAAAGTTCAGCAATAGAGGTAGAGCAGCCAAGATGAAGGAGAAACACTTAAAATGCCTTTTAGTCCCAGTCCCTGTTGAAGTGTATGACAAAAACACCCAACAATGGTTGTGGTAGGACACACCTTCCTCTTGGCAGAATCTGAACTAAGGATGTAGCTGTTCACTGACGAGATGTATATCAATCCAGATTTATCAAGTCCTTTTTCTTGATGTAGCCTCACCCAAGAAGGAGAATATCTCCTGTCTCTACTATGAGCTGCACTACTGTGGGTTTTTTCACATCTCATCTCTGACAAAACCCGGTTTTCTTCAAAAGTGTTTTCTCAGCTAGGAGGTGTGTAGAATTCTATAAAAAGAGAGGCTCCTTTTTGTTTTGGGGAAACAATACTTCTCTTTGTTTAAGCTGGAGCCTAGAATCTGGGTTTTATTGACCTTTCAGGTGGCTTTGCAGTTGTTGTTGGTGTCCTGAAGTCTGTCTTTTCCCCTACTTTTGGATACTAGGAATCATTCTTCCTTTTACCTGGAGCTTGTCATGCTATCAGCAGCTGCTGGCTGCTGTTGGGGACTGATATGCCTGCCTTCCTCTGACTTGATTTATTCCAATTTAAACTTTGTAGAGGTTACCCCTTATCAGCTGTAAGGTTTGACTGTGTCCATAGCTTCTACTGTATTGGGTTTTTTCTTCAGGTAGATTCAATACAACCATCCATTTGCTGTTCTGGTACTGGTGTGTTTGTCAACAGATGTCAGCAAAGAAGCATTTGCTGAGTAAGGGAGAGGAGAATAACCCGTGGTCTCTTCTCTCTCTCTCTCTCTCTCTTTTTTTTTTTTTCCTTCAACAAAAGTTATTTTCAGTTTCGGGGAAAGGTGGGGCGAGTGGTAAATCAACCTAATAGGGATATTTTCCTTTCAGGGAGTAGAAACCGTTAAGAAGGAAATAGATGAAAGTGTTTTAGGGCAGACTGGTCCTTACAAACGTCCGGAGCGACTACGAAAAAGAACAGAATTCTCAGGCGAGAGGATTAAAGAGGAGCGAATATTTGAAGCTAATGAGTACGTATTTGATATAATTTAGGGTGAATATTTCTGTGTATGATTTGATAAAAACTTTAAAACTTAAGTACAGGTCAGGGATGGTTAAAATCCAAGTGAGGCTATGGGATGAGGCATGACCTAGCAGAGCAGGTAGGTCTGAGAGCAGATTTCCAGCATAAGTTAATGATACCGAATCTTCCGATAGTGAAACTAGGCACTTAAAATTACAAAGTGGGTACATAATGTTCTGACATGAAATTTTGACTTGCACATGTGTTATATTTTCTCAATTTTGACATCTCGCTATTGAGTTACGTTTGGTAGGGCTAAGTCTGAGCTCCTTTGCTTTCTCTGTTGCCTTGTTCCACTAAGTCATGTATCTTTTCTGTGGTGTATCAGCCTCAGTGATACTGCAGTGATATTCATCAAGATGTCCTCTGTTTTATTCTCACTCGGCTGAAAGTTACTTGTTCACAAGTACCCATGTCTTCTGCACTTTCTAGGGAGGCCATGGGTGTGGTGCTGCATAAAGACTCAAAATGGTATCAGCAGTGGAAAGATTTCAAGGACAACAATGTGGTCTTCAATAGTAAGTGTTCCAAAGACAAAGGAGTAGCACGTTATTTGCCCTGTTCTGGTTCTTGCTGTGTTGGATCTAATGCCATCTGTGCAACTAGTCTCAACATAATGCAAGTCATAGCCATTTTTTTTGTTGTAGCTGTTGCTGTGAGGTGGTGTGAAGGGGAGGTAGGCGTACTTGACAACATCGCAGCTTTTCCAAGCTGCTCCATCTGTGTTTGGACCCCTCCCCCAGTCAGGCATTGTTTTTATAATCAGTCCCTACTCCCTGTAGGTACCAAAATGTGCTTTCGCCATTGCTTAAGGAGAGCTGAACTCTCTTTTCTATTTTTTTTTTCTAGTCAGATCTGCTCTGGTGCCGGAAGGAGGCCAGGGCACGCATGCACGCATGTCACCAGGGAGAGGTCTCTTCTTCCTGACCTTGAGCTTATAACGAGGAAAAAATCGTGTCTTCAGTGAGCTGGTTTCTGTTGTCATCTGCTTAGAGCTCTGGAATGTGTGGGACTTTGCCTCCTTTCTGTTTTTATTGCAAAACCTAAAAATACTGAATATCTGTACTGCAGTGGGCAATAACTTTTGATAGTTATCTAGACACTTAATGTTTCTAAAGGCGTCAAGAAGCCTGAGACCAGAATCCTTCAACAAATCAAAATAATCGCTGCCAGCATACTGCAGGATAAATGACTTGTTAAGGCACAAAAAGGCTGTGTAAAAGTGCAATATATAATTAACTTTGGATTGTGTTTCTTCCCAACTTATTTTAGAGCAGAGCTCCTTGGAAGGTATCCAAGGAGTTTTTACATCCCATTTGTTAGCCTTTCCAAGGAGAGATGCTCATAACTCCTAAAACTCCCCACATGTTGTATCCTCTGCTCCTGTGCCATCTGCACGAGCTCTGTGCATTCTCTAGACCATATGCATCTTTCCAAGACCGTGGTTTTGCAATTCAGGCAACGCTGCGGCTGTGGCTGCACCAGGCTGTACAGTGTGTGCTCTCCCTTTATGTACCACCTGTACCAAGAACACTCGGTGTTTTTTGGAAGCAGCATAAGCTTCGGGGCAGGATTCCAGTTGTTAATTGACGTGGTGGGAAGAAGCTTCCCTGTAGGGCCCATTATCTCGCAACCACCTTCTGCAGTTCTGGTCCGTCTGATGATGTCCAGAGACAGATAATGGGTTGGTTGAACCCTTAGTTTGTTGCAACAATGCCTGCTTGCTTAAATGTTTGGTTTTTTGTTTGTTTGTTTTTTTTTTTGTGCTTCACCCTCTGCCCTTCTTTCTGCCGTTGAGATTTTGCTTTGCCGGAGTTTTCCTTCCCCATCAATGATTTCTGTAGTTTTGTGACATGCTTGCCTTGCTTTCTTATCGAGGTTGAGAAGTACATAGAGCTGCTTAAAAAGTGCATCCTCACTGATGTCTTGCTATTTTATTAAAAATTGGCACGGTTTAAGGTCTATTCTTGATTCCCCTCGCCCCAGTTAAACTTTCTGGTGTTGGTTTCACATCCTGCTACCCCTTGTAGCAGACGGAATCAAGGGGTTTAAACAGACTGTTACTGGCGTAAGCACGTCTGATGTATTTTCTTTCTGAAAATCTGCATGGAAGGTCCAGGGTTTCTGGCAGCTGAAGTCAGAGAAAATGAGAAGAATAACCATTGAAATTGAAACTTGTTAATCAACAGAGAGATTTAGAAGAGAACTGGCAGGTTCGACCTGCAACCCATTGCATGTTGCTTCCTAAGTCAGGAATACAGTGGAAGGACACTGCAGCTTATGTCTCCTTTCCTTTCAGGATTCTTTGAAATGAAAATGAAGTATGATGAAAGTGATAATGCATTCATTCGAGCTTCCAGAGCTGTCACGGACAAAGTCACTGACTTAATAGGTAATGTTTCATCATTGCTGTGAAAGTGCATCTCTAGCCTTTGAGCTCTGTTCCTAGTGACTGTTGGTGCTGTTGTCCTCCATGTGTTACTAATCTTTGGGACAGAATCTGGAGCTTTATAATATTTTGCATGGATCATTAGCCAGTGTCGTGCAGTGTAGCAACCTGCTACTGGATCAGAAGTGCAGTGTGATGACAAGTGCTTGTATGGGATAAATCTCAAGCCTAACTTAAAGTCTGCAGTCATTCCCAGGTGGCTGTTCCTTCCCTCTGGTTTATAACCAAGGTTTTTCTCTTGTTTTCTGGTGACAGTTGTTGTGCCGCCAATCTCACTGAATTGTTTTATTAGGTGGATTGTTCTCGAAGACAGAAATGTCCGAGGTTTTGACAGAGATACTCAAAGTGGATCCATCCTTTGACAAAGATCGATTTTTAAAGCAATGCGAGTATGATATAATCCCCAATGTCTTGGAGGTAAGGTGGGGCAGAGTATGATGCATTTGTTTTATTTTTTTACTTTACTATAACATGAAAGATTTTTCTTTAAGTTTTCTGATACTAAAAGTAAAAGCTGGGGCAGTGTTTGCTTCTCAAGCATCCAGCTTTGCACAGAACATGAGATAACCTTGGGAAAAGGAAGTTGGATCCCACATAGCAATTTAGTTTAAAACCATATTTCATAATTTAGTAGACTTGCAAATTTTTTTCTGGCCTTGAAAACAACTAACTGTCTTCTCCCATGAGAAATGATATGGACGTCAAAGGGATCAAAGTGAATCATAGAATGGTTTGGGTTGGAAGGGACCTTAAAGCCCACCCAGTTCCAACCCCCTGCCATGGGCAGGGACACCTTCCACCAGACCAGGTTGCCCAAAGCCCCATCCAGCCTGGCCTTGAACACTTCCAGCGATGGGGCAGCCACCGCTGCTCTGGGCAACCTGTGCCACTGCCTCACCGCCCTCACCATGAAGAATTTCTTCCTTATATCTAATCTAAATCTACCCTCTCCCTGTTCCTCTCACTGTAACAGTATTATTCTATATAACTAAAATTGCAGTTAATGAGACCAAGTAGTCAATAACCCTCTGTACAGTTAATCCCCTTACACTGTTTAATAACTGTCTATATTGCTTTCTAGATCAGAGCTTTGAACCAAATTCCTCAAACCCAAGTAAAATTACTTTTTTCTGTATTCGGGGGAGCTAACTGATTTTTATCTAAATAAATCTGCTTCTCCCACAACAGACTTGAAGCTTCTCTTTTTTTCTGGAATTTGTTAAAGAATTGTGCTGCTTCAAATTAGGCACTGTAAACAAATAGATATTAAGGAGGAAGATGAAACAATTTCTTTTGAATAATTTATTAATTTATTTATTTAGGCTTAGGCTTTTAGGGAATAAGCCATGTCTGGAACAGTATCAATTTGTTATTTATTGTAAAATACCTGTTGGTTTGAACCCCCAACTGATGATGTTAGAAAAGAGAGTCACAGTAGGGGATTTGAAAGACTACAACAGAAATTGTTTTGAGAGATTTGTATGAGACTGGAAAAACCGAGGCTTGAAGAGAGAAACAAATGCTAGCAGAGAGCAAAGTGTTATTTTCTCATCCTACAATACAGTGCAGTGAGTGATCATATCTCAAATTGATACATGCTAATACACGTGTAGAAATATTTATGATGCTCCTAGTCGTGAGGTAGCATTATAGGATGAATAAAAAAATACTTTGATGCTTACAGATGCAAGCATCCGAACTGTCGTGTAGTTAGGTTTTGCAACTGCTGTCTTTGTAGTGACTGACTTGTGTATCAGATCTGTGACTGGAACTGTAATGTCGACAGGGAAATAAGACAGACCTGTTGTAGTGAAATCTGCTTTTCCTAACGGTGCCGTGTCACTGAAGGAAGCTGCAAAAAATGGGCTCTTGACTCTCAGAAAATGAATTTTTCACAGGTGAGATTTTTTTTAAACTGTAGGCAGCCAGCTTATAGATGCCATCAAGCATGATTTGTAGGCATTATATTGAAAGATGCCCTGCCACGTATAACTAACTTTATTTTGGAATCTGCTGAATTCCCAGCATCTTTCTTGTTATGAATTACAGGTGTTTATTACACCATCTTTTAAAGATAAACCTTTTGGTGAGCTGCAGCATGATTCCTCTGTTCATTCTGTGCCCTGAATTTTTCAGAGTCTTGAAAACTGTAGATCTACCTCTCGTTTGTACTCCTGCTCATGTTAGATCCCACTTCCCAGGATTTCTGGGTAGTGTGCGTTCTGCTGGCTTTTTGGACAGGAAGGTTTAAGATAGCTTTCATCTTAATTCTGAAAAGGTTTAGGTACATCTGAGTCAATACTTGTGTGTTTGTAGAAGTTCTTATTGCTGTTCCTCTTTGAAGCTCCTATCCTCCTCAGGATTTTCACAAGATGTAGGGTTTAAAGTAGTTTGCTGCTGAAAGTGTTGATAATTTCAAGTTTCTGATATAGGAGATGTTTTAAAATGTTCATAATTTATTTGATTTTCCTCTCTTAGGCAATGATGTCTGGAGAGCTTGATATCCTCAAAGATTGGTGCTATGAAGCGGTAAGTAGAGCTACTAAAAATGTCTGAGAAGGTTATGATTCTCTGTTGTAAGTAGGTGTGTCGTGCTTGCTTTGCTTGCGAGCTGTCCAGCTGTTGTAGCTAGGATATTGCTTACCTGCTTTGCACAGCTGCTTCCCCATGTAACGTGTTCATATTATAAAACACTAATGCAGTCAAGCGTACACGCTGGACTTCTGGAATAGTCTGGATATAAGAGCTTCTTTAGAGACGGATAGCGAATTGAGAGCTAAGCTCAAACTCGTCTTAACTAGCTCCAGTTCTGCACTGCCCTTCTTGATTTGGGTGGGCTGTAGTAGAGCCTGTATCCCAGATATGGGGTGAGAAGGTGCAGAGACATTTGAGCTGATCCAAAAAAGTGATGCTTTGCTGCTTACAGAGTCCAGTTGTCCCTGGAGCTACTACACAAACACAGCTCCACTGCAGTATCCTGGCAGGCTGAAGTTTTTTTCTGAAATTGCAGCATAGATGGTCTGCAGCCTGGATAATCTCACTGCAGAAAACTGAATTTTGTTTTGTGGTACAAAAATTGGTTTTGTTTTTGTACTGGGATAGGTTTTCAGTGTTCGATCCACTTCTTGAAATAGTGAATATGATTTGATTGTGATTCAGTGATTGTATTATGGTCCACTTAACTTCATGAAAGCAGATCCTTTCCTGACAACGTAGATGGGCACTTGTTCTGGTCTTCAGTCTGCTCCAGAATAATTGTGTTGTAGGCAACACAGAGCCATAGTTGTTCTGTTTCTAAAGAATTTAATTGCTTAAAGCGAATGTTCTCCTTGGTGATCACCACCACCAGAGGGCTGGAAATGCACGTGCTGGAAGAGGCCATTTTTTGTATTTAATTTTTTGTGATTAACATCTTTGTAACAATATTGCAGTATGTAAGAGTAAGATATTTAAAGCAGTCTGAAAGTAAAGGGAGTTCTTCATTGGTTCAAGCAACCTTTGAAATGACAGGGAGGGACGGAGGGAATTCTTTGGAGGGAAGAAGCAGATTCGCTGCAGTTTATAAGACAAAAAGCAAACGCTTCTAAGCTAGTTGTAGTTATAAATTAAGCTCATAAGTCAATAATTATCTGTAAAATAAGCCTGGGGAGGAAATGAGAGTCCTATTAATGAGACTCCAGGAGATAAATGCTCTTGAACAGAATCATACCACAAGTGTTACATTTGTGATGCTGATCACTGAAGTGTTGGTATACAAACCAGTAAAGCAAAAACTTATTGAAGTGGCAAGTATACCAAGCGAGCTGCAGGTTACTGTCAGCCCACTGGCTTAGGTATAGTTTGTGACTGGTAGAGCTGTCTCTGCCTACTGTCCTCAGAATCCCTGATCTGTAACTCCCAACTTCACTTTAGTATCTTTGCCAGTAACTTCTGTAGGATATTTGCATTTAAATGCTTGTGATGAAGGTTAGAAGACCCATGGTGGGGGAGGTAGGTAGGGACTGCCTCCTGTTTGTTTGATACCTGCCAAGAATATGGTGATCATGCTGGAAGTAAGTAGAAATTCACTATCCCCCACAACAATTCTCGATGCATAAATAATGAAGCATATGGGCATGTGCCTAGAAGAAGCCAGGAAATGCTGGTCTGCCTCCAGGGTCTGGCTGGGTATTAGGAAAATAGCTTGGTTCCCAGACTGTTTCTCCTTGTCTGCTGTCAAATCAGAGTCGCAAGTGCCTTGACTATCAGGTGCCCTTGGTGTACATATTCTGTTGTGAATGATGGATCTCCTGTTCTGGCCAGGGGAGGTGAGATTTTTAGTGAGAATTTGGTTGTGTGAAGCCCAGAGCATTTGATGTAGCTGTTTGATACCTTGCAAGACGTATGTGTTCATTACAAAAACCTGACTTTTATTCTTACCTTTTTTGGTGGTTCCCTTTAAGCAGAAAGTCCCTTTTTCTTTGTGACAGCAAATTCAAATGTGTAACACAAGTTCGTTGCTTCATTTAGACTTACAGTCAGCTGGCTCATCCAATCCAGCAAGCCAAAGCCATGGGTCTCCAGTTCCACTCCAGGATTCTTGACATTGACAACATTGATGTGAGTGTCCTTTTCTGTATTTCACCTTGGGGGATGAATTCAGAAACTCATGACCTGAGAAAGGTTTTTCTACTTTGCCCTGACTGCTGGGATGGTTTTGCCTCATGCTACTCTGGTATTTGCCATTTCTGCTAACAGAGGAGCGGATCACTGCTGCTGGGGAGAGCTCATGGGACAGATTTGCTACCGTGTGATCAAGCCCAAGTTACAGCATTGTGATTTATCTGCTCTTTGCCAGGACACCGTGTTCTTAATCACCAGCATATAGATTGAGGAAGGCTAATAATAAAGGCAAATAGCACTGACCCACTGCTTTCATGAAGGGCTTTGTTGGTGCTTATTCTGAATGATAACGCACAGAACTTCTGTGACTCAAGGCTGTGCTGTGCTGGAATGGCTGTTAGAGAGACTCAACTGCTGTTCTGGATGGCTCTTGATGAGTGGGGAGGTAATGACTGTGAGTGGAGCCATTGCGTCCTTAGCAGCAATGTTGGTAGTTGGGGATTCTGGCCCAAACAGTCGTAATGCTCTCCACGTTCTCCTTTAATGAGGAGCCAGAGGTGTTATTGTTGCACTTAGCAGTAAATCTACAGTAGTACTTTCATTTAATTAAGTCTTTAGTGTCATCTGTCACTGGTGCTTCGGTTTTCTTTCAGATCTTTCTTTCCTTCGATGGGAAAGGTATCTCAAAGAAATTCCCGCTTTTAGTCAGACCTTTCATATCCCATAACCAGCTCTGCCTCGAAGGAGATGGGCAAGGAGAGGAGGGGAACAGGGCAGCTGTACACTAGCACTTTAAAACGCGTGTGGCAATAGTCTGAAGTCAGATCAGTCTTTTTCCTTTGTCATCAAAGGTGCTAACTCAAAGGCAGCAACATTCAGTACGTGTTTCTGTTGAAACCACGTATTATGGCATACTTGTCCAATATACTGCAGCTGTGCAGTCTTATACTCAAAAAAATTGTAAGCTGAATCCGTTCAGGCAATTACCAGCTGCAGAGTCATTCCTGTAGGAACAGAGAATAGTTAGAGCTACTTAATCAGGATCTAAACCGAACAGTGATCTGGTCCAAGGTAAGGAAGTGGAGGATTAGAAGCTTTCAGGTAGAGATGGAAGTGAAGCATGGTGATAAAAGGATGCTGTTCAGAAAGTGTGATGTGCCAGATGTTGTTGGGTGTATTGGCCAGATGTTCCTTACTTGTGGTCACACCCCTGTGAGACAAGAAGTCGGGAAGAATTCAGCAGCCATTATGGAAAACCGAGAGGACAAAATCTGATGCTGTTGGTGGTTTGCTGAAAGGAGGACTACTGATGGTGATTTCTGAGGTGATACTGGTGGAGTCTCTCTTTTTGTGCCCACATCATTAAAATCCTGGAGTGGGTGCAGGCGAGCTCCAGAAACATGTGAGGAAATGCCCTACAGCAAGTGATGTAGTTTGACCTGTGTAGCCCTGCAAAGGAACAGCGGGAACCGACTTGATTAATGATCACAGATCTTCGCAGGGAGCAAGATCATCTACAGGGATCTCCTAACACAAAAGGCTAATGTCTGGTCCTCATCCTAGGACTCTTTTGCCTTTTGATCTTGATAGGCTTCTCATTTTCTCTCATCCATCTGGGTTCAGAGGAAACCATTCCTACCCCTTCAGTAACTCTCAATATTAACTGCAAGCATCTGCCAAATGAGCAGGAAAATTTCTGTGGCATCTGCAATTCTCTTGATTATCTTCAGCAACAAATAATGTGGTCTAACAAAATTAAAGCTATGGAAGTAATAAACATGATTGCTTTTTTCTAAGCATCTTATTTAGATCAAAGGTTTTTCTGTATTGTTAGTGTCTAGGAGACTTGATTTCATTGTATAAATAACTTTTTTCCTCTGTAGGTGCTAATTAGTATAGAGCTGCACACAGATTCTGAGTAGTGACTGGAAAGACATTTCATTATTAACTTGTTTTAGATGCCTGTATTTTTGCGTGAAGTTTCTCAAGAAAATTACATCTTAGTTGGAAAATGATTGATATAGAACATAAATGAGTGCAGTTCCTATTATGTTGTCTGTAATGTGAGAAAGGGGGATAAAGGGTGTTGTGTGTTTAAATTTTTAAATGTGTTTCCCTGGAGGCGATTTATGGGAGTATATTGAGTGATCTCATCCAGAAGAACAGTTCAGTGAGTTCAGAAAAAAACCCCCCAAACATTTACAAGATTTAAGGCAATTCATATGCTGCAAAGTTGGCAGCACTAAAATTAAAATAAAATCTTTCAAACATAAGCATTTGAACTCGCGTTCCAGGTACTTGGTTAAGCACTCTCTGCTTCACTAGACAACTACTGCCTTTAAATTTAATGCAATTTTGGATCCTTGATATTTCTTAGGACTATTTATTTGGCTGTCTAAATGTAGTTTTATGAGTGTGACTTGTGAAATGGGGTTTCTGAACTTAGCATGGGAGGAGTGGTATAAA
Organism: Cariama cristata; assembly: GCF_000690535.1. Lineage (NCBI taxonomy): Eukaryota > Metazoa > Chordata > Aves > Cariamiformes > Cariamidae > Cariama > Cariama cristata. Next base: position 17,000 of record NW_009595069.1, read on the forward strand.
TACTGTCTTGATTATAGAATTTTGTTGGGATCATACTACTACAAAATAAAGCAATACCAGTATGGAAATCTTGATGCCTGTAAGGGATACAGCCTAGTCAGTGATACGGTCGTCGTCCTCCTCCTCCTTGAAACCCACATGCAAATTTCTTTTGTCAAATTATCAGTGCCAAGTGGTGTCATATAAAATGTCTGTCATGGCAACTGGTCTGACCGAGAGCTGGGAGATCTGGTTTTGGATGCTTGGGTGGTAGGCATTAGGCATTGCTGAATGGGTCAGACCAGTTCCAGAAATGCGGTGTGGACTGGGATGGTGTGAGTTACCGCAGAGCTGGGGAACCAATTCCCTTGGATTAAGCGAAGGAACATTGCAGTAGTGCCGAGTTTTCCTCAGGGGAGAGTAGAATATAAATATATGTATATATATGCCTTTGTGAATTATGGCACGGTCTTGTAACTGTCTCTTGTGATACATTATTTATTATGTGATAAAATGCAATGTTTTTGAACCGGTATCTCTCATATACAAAAGAGTAAAATCATGCTACCTTAAGTTTGAGGTGGTATGATTACCTTTTTGGGTAACATAGCCGGTAACTCCAGAGTTACTGAAGAGCAAGATACTCTGTAGCA
>NW_009595069.1:17643-20820 GCF_000690535.1 Cariama cristata
AAGAGCACAGCTTTGGGAAATAAAACTTAATTCTCTATTCCTCTTTGAATTTCACTTAATAAGTTCTTTAAATATTTAATGGAGTGACCTTAGAATAGAGAAAAAAATCCTGTCAAACAGAAGGTTCTCACCTTGAAGTCTTTCTGTTACTTATTTTCGTCTAGTTCAGTACAACTTCATGTCGAAGATTCATTTAAAAGCAAGAGAAAAAACTTCAGTTGACGTACTTCCTTCAGAAAGTGTCATTTTTTTAAGAGCAAGGTTTCTTTTATTTCTTGTTTCTAATTTGGAAACAATGGAACAGAGCTTGTTCATGTTTCTCAGAGAGATTTTTAGACTTGGAAGATTATGAAAAATTTCACAACAATTTTGGGAAAGCTTTTAAGTACAGGCAAAGTTTTTGGGAAAAATGCTTTGCAAGGATGTCTAGAGCATCTATATTAACAGAGCAGGTATAATGTGATTAAAATAACTAGGTTCAGCTCTGGCAGAAGATAGGATTGTTAGCTGTTGTTGTGTTAAATAGCCGTAGCAGTTGTGTTAAATACTTGATGTTTTTACATTGATCTGCAGAAATAATTTGTTTTTCAATGGAATTTTCTTTCATTGCAGCTGGCTATGGGGAAGATGATGGAGCAGGGACCAGTATTAATCATCACTTTTCAGGCTCAGGTCGTGATGGTAATCAAGAACCAGAAAGGGGAAGTGGTGGAAGGTGATCCGGTAAGTAATGCTGATCGACTTTGTACGGTTTCCCTGGTTCCCCTGCTAGTCACCTCGGTTGTGATGGATTCATCTGGGTGCATCTGGAGCAGTGGGTGTCCGCACACACTACAACAATATCGCATCTTGTGGGTAAGGTCTTTGGTCCAGCTCTGTGTGGGCTATTTATTCCTGTCAGACTCTTGAAGTGTTCTGACCCATTAATTGAGAATTATCGCATATGAGGAGAGTCTGCAAACATCTAGAAGGGACAGAGAAAGGGATATTTTAAATTCACAGTGAGGAGAGGAGCTGGAGCTGTGACCACCAGTGCTTTCCCTCCCAGTTGCTGGTGTACCTGGCCAGCAGGCTCCCTGCCTGCGGTTATCGCCTGTCAGTTCTGCTCCTTTGGCACCTTCTGGGACAGGATTGAGCTACCCTGCTGTAGATTAAAACTCCGTTACACAGCTTCCACCTGATCCTGTTTTTTTTTTCTCCCTTTTCCTTTCATAAAGGGCACTGTCAGAACAAAGCACAAAGATGTTTGGCAAACAGGGTGGGAGCTGGAGTTAAGTCATTTGCAGGAGATGGGGAAAATCACTGAGTTAATGTTTTTGGCTGCTACCTCACTACACTAGTACAAAATATCTTACAGTGCTGCAAGCCTTTACTTCCATGAAACTCTCCCATATCCAGTTGTATTAAATGCTGTATATGGTACAGGCTTCTAACGGGAACCTCTCATACAGGGTGATTTGTGGGGTGGCTGCTGTGCCGCAAATCTCTGGTATCTCTGTGGCTTGTACTTCACTGTGGTTTAACTTTTAACACTGCGAGTCCAACCTGCCTCTTTGGTCGTGAGTGATGCTAAACTGAGCCTGTCAGACGTAACCACAGAATATGCTTGTTACCAGAGTTAATGACACGGCAGGCTCAAGGAGCCTGTGCATTTTCTGGAATACCTTTGTTCTCAAGTGGCTCGCTATCCAGACAGCTCGGACTTGTATTGTGTCTGTGCAGTGTTTAAGTAGCTTAATGATATATAATGGGGGACATTGTGAGATGTCTGGAGCTGGCAGTTTCTAGCCGACTTCCATTAAAATTAATACATGCATTTAATAAATATTGGCTTTTTGCAACCATTCTCTTTAGTCCAGGCTGTAAGTTTACAAAAAAGGGGACCAATTTTAATGATGGAGCCCATCTGGACTGATTTACAACCTGTCACATCGACTGCCGGGGAGGAACAGCTGATATAGTGATTTCTTGCATTAAATTACTGCATTCCTAGAAGATAGATATTGATGTGATAATTATTGAACAGGATATCAAAGTCTGTTTGCTGTCTGATTTCTCTGGAGCAGCAATAAATCAAGGAGATGCATTAAAATTCTCCATTGGAAACAAAACTTCAGCTTTAATCAAGTGTCAGATGCGGGCTGGCTGGTAACTATGATTTGGTGTTAACTGCTGAGCTGCTCCTGCGGAGTATAGAACAAATGACGTTCTAGGGAAAAGGAGCCTCAAATTGTAAACTCTCTAAATAGAAATCATGTGCTTGTAATTGCTGTGGTATTTTACCTGGTTGCAATTGTTTGAGTTCCCACAGCTGTGCTGCAAGCTCATCCCCAGTGAGGTGTGGGGAGACCAGGCAGCCTGTGATGGGGTTGGACCCGGTGTTGTGGTGGTTAACGTAGGGGATCCCCATGGAGCACCACGAGATCAGTCTGGGAAAATGAGGCCTTAGACAACCCATCGAGCAATGCCACCAAGTCAAGGGAATCTTTTTAAAATGAGGTCCTGAAGGACTGTGAGACAGGATGCTGTTTGTCATAGCAGACTGTGGGATTAAAGGGCAAATTTTTGCCTTGCATGCATGGCCATGAGAGAAATCTGCCTTTGGGAGTGCACACATGTTTTCTGTCCTGTTTTCTGTGGATATATGCAGCAGCATGCTCTGTACGTTGAGGATGAAGATGTACCCTATTAATAAAAGCACCAGATCAGAAACCCAGAAATCTCTTTGCTTTGGAAACATGTAATTTTTATGTTTCATCACGTCTCATTTCCAGGAAGAAAGCACTGCTACTTGTTCAGTACTGCCCGCTGTGACATCACCAGAAACTCTATTTGCTATTCATCCCTTCAGAAATCCTGTGTTCAAGAACATGAACTTTTCCAGATGTAGCGGAGCTTTGATGCTGAAATGTATGATTAAATTGCCTTTCATACACAGTCTTACAAAATTGACTTTGAAAATCACAAATCACAAAAATTGTACAAATTAAGGTTCCATTGGCAATGTTGAATCAGTTACATTACCCACTCCATCTTGAGCTCATACGTAGTGTTTTGTACTCAGGAAGGATCTGTTAGCATTGCTGTGGCTAGTACATCAACGTACAGGCTATCTCGAGCAGGCAAAAGTTTTGTTTTTCTTCTCTTGTCCCTTCTGCTCTTCCTGCTTACGTATCC
>NW_009595069.1:20851-37469 GCF_000690535.1 Cariama cristata
TGTATGACTCAAGTTTTCAATCACTTTTAACACTTCTAAGCAGAGCTGAAGCCAGTTAATCTTCTGAAACACTGAGAAAGAAAAAACATGACTTTATGATATGTGATATTTCTAAAGCATTAGTTTTCTAATGACTGGTCTGGTACAGAATGTCTCCCCCCTCACATTTGTGTACCTAAATTATAACCTATAAAGATTCACACATTTGATCAAAAATATAGTAGTTAAGTACACATCTGGGAGCTGAGCCAATGCACAGTCTGTTCCCTCAGTGATACTTCCTTATTGAAGGGAAATGTTCACCATGGTTAATGGTTACATGATAAAATCAAAATAACCTTTGATTTGCAGAATGGATCTGTGACATTTTGCCAGATTTGAGCTCCTGGCAGCCCAGTCTCTGATGGGCAGTGTCACCTCTCTCCTGGGAGAGGCAGAGACTGTCACAGGGAGCTGCAGTGACTCTTCAGGGCGTTGTTTTCGTAAGACCATGAGTGATGGCCTCAGGATGTGCTGAGATACGGCTTTCATCCTTATTCCCTTAGTATGAACAAAACTGCTGGTGTTCTCATTAAATGCATCAAGGACGGAAAAGCTGATAGTTTTGTTTCAGTCTGTCACCTCATACGGCGAAAGGACTGTCTGCACAGCAAAGATTTGATTGCAGAATTAGTGTGTGTCTGTGGCTAACGCTGTGGCTGAACTTGGTATGATCTGATTTGCATTGATAAATGTTGGTTTTTTTTGTTTTTCTAACTCTCTGTCTCTCCTCAGCCCTGGTGAGAATAATTTCTGGTTAACTTGAGCTGCGCAAATGGAAGTGTGAGAGCTAGTGATATAGCTGTGGGGAGGGGATGCAGCTCACAGGCTGATGTGGGCGAGGCAGAGTTACAGCTGCAGGAAAGAGCCTAAACTTGATTGAAGGTTACAGAGAGCAGCGCAGCCTGGCAGCCGAACCAATTTGAATCCAGAAATTTATATTTAAAAATAAGATCAAATATTATCAAACTTGGCAGTGGTGCCAGTTAATGTATGTCAGCCAGAGATCTTTGGAAACCCTGATTCTGGTTTTGGAAATGAAAAGTTTATCTGTTCCTGACTGTGATAAGTTTCTAACCAGCTTCTAGTAGATGTTGCTGGAATTATGCTTATTCATGACTTTCGGGCTTAGAACCAGAGAGCAAAATCACAAGAACGATCTCTGGAGGAAGTGTGGAGCATGTCCCCATCAGCTGTGAGCTAGGAGGTCTGTGGCCATCACGCACGCTCTAATGACAGGATTTTCCTTCCAGGACAAGGTTCTGCGGATGCTGTACGTGTGGGCACTCTGCAGAGACCAGGATGAACTCAACCCCTACGCTGCGTGGAGGTTATTGGACATTTCCTCATCGAGCACTGAGCAAGTTCTCTGAGAAGAATTGCATCCAAGGGCTTCCTGCACCTCTCTTGAAGCAACGCCGTCTCTGAACTTGCACCAATCTGCTGTATGATGGACTGTGGGGGGAAAGAGGCTCGACTGGTTCGTTTTCAGAAGAACAGGCTGTTTGGTGTGCCCTCGCTATACCGATCCCTGTAATGAACTGGACGAGTCTGACGTATCTGCCTTACGCTTTGCTGTGTGGTGTTGCACTGTAAAGATGTATGGTAGATTGCAACGTGAATGGTCGAAGACACTAGCAGCTGCTGTTGGCTCCTTTTTTAATTGTGGCTGAAGGAGGCTGGTTTGGGTTCTGTACGCTTCCCAGTGCTTCCAGTGATGGACAGAGGTGTATCGGAGAGTGAGATGTGACAGGTCTAGTTCCCATCTGTTGTCATCCTCTGGTGACCTCAAAGTATCCCTGAAAAGATCTTAGAGGTGCTTTTAAGACGCGTCGATCTTAGCTAACGTACATCTCTTGTACAAAGATGCACCAATGAGCCTTCTGTTGCTGCAGTGTCTTGCACTTTACCAAACCAAATACAATCAGGACTTTGCACGTGACTCTTTGTTGGTGTGGAGCGGAGTCAGGATGGAGGTGTTGGCATCATCAGGCAGGTTCTCGAGGCTGGTTGCAGGGGTGGAGTTTGCTGCCAATGATAATATTTATATATCCACAGCTTTGCAGGGGGAACATTATTGTTGCTGGTGTTCTGTTCATTGTGTCAGCTGGTACCACTAAAGAGCGTACAACTGCCTTTCTCTGTGGGGTTAATCTGATGGTGAGGTGGAGACAGAGTCTGTCCAGGCTACAAGGAAGCAGGCAGAGCACTACAAGAGTGGTCAGGAGGAGGGATGGACAGACTAGCAACAAATGACTAAATAAAATGCAGTAACAGGTAGAACATCACCTCTTGTAGCTCAGGTATTTATTACGTGAGATGAGAAAAGTGCAGTTCACACATCTACTGCATGAAGAGAATTACGAGCATGGCTTTGTTCCCTAGATGGACTTGTGCTTCAGGGGGATGGCTCACCTGGCCTGGGGGTCCCCGGTAGCAATTGGAAGATGTCAGGGGGGGAGCTGCTGGCATACTTACATAGGGTCTAGGTTTTGGGCTTTGGCTGGAGGCTCAGTTTGGGAGCTGTGATGTGGGTCGATTTGTCAACTGCCTCCTCTTAATGGAAAGTGAGGTTGCGGGGGGAAAAATTGATCGTGGAATAGGAAATCAAAGGACTGATCTGCTGCTGTGTACACGAAACAGGGTGATGCAGGACAGCACTTCCTTGACGTTATGATTAAAGAGAATAATTGCCAATTCTTCCTTCTCTTCTGAGTGTCCGGATCAGTGCCTTTGAATGTAAATGGGATTAGCTCACAGCCCTCGGGTGAGACATTTAACTCCAGCAGCTTTCTTAGAGTGAGAGGCGATGAGTGTGGCAAATTCAATAGCAGAGCCTGCCCTTGTCCCTTCAGAAGATGCCCAGACCTGCTGTCTGGCTGCCACATTAGGTATTTCTGCCGCTCTCAGGGCAGGCTGCGGTTGGGAAGTGGTCCCTGCTGCCTCCCACATCACACAATTTTCTCGCTGGTGCTTTTGCCAGTGAAATAATTTCAGATTTTTAATCAAATATCTTAAGCACTAATACACAAGTGAGTGATCTGAACAGAATAAATTCCACAATGCAGAAATCAGCTATGAAATAGGGAATCCCTATTCAGAAATGGTGGATGAATGTTTGATGTGAGCCTCATTCAGTGAGGCTCTTCCTGGGACAGATCCCATCTAACATCTCTGCACACAGCCTGTATCGTGTGTGCACAGACTGATCCTTTATTTGAACATCTGGCCCACCGAGTGCAAATGCAGTGTTGACAATGAATGTCTTTGAGATGCTTCTTGAACCTCATCAGGGATGGGGAAAATCTCATTGCCAAGATCATGCAGAAATTGAGTCAGTGCCCTCCAAAAATAAAAGACTGGTCATCTCCTGCCCTGCTTCCTCAGTAGCTGGATGCAGGCAGTCGCCGATCAGACAGGAGTCTACAACAGCCTGGGTATGTATGTGCAGCCTGGTTTGGGATGCTTCTATGAAGCATGTGCAAAACTTCTTTTACTCTGTGTGCTTTTTACTTTTTTTTAAACTGATGTTGGGGCAGAAAAAAAGATCTGAATTAACAGTGTAAAAAGTAATTGGTCTGCCCAGGATAGCTGCAGTAACCCAGCCGTGGTGGCGTAGCGATATCTCGTGTTGGCTGGCTTTACCTGTGAACGCTGGGTCACAGCTTGCACGGGCGGTCAGCCCTGCCTGTCCCCAGCGAGCAGAGGGAGCAGAGCTGCTCATTAGCAGCTTTTCTCCAGACATGCAGTGGCGTGAAGGTAATTATTGAAACGAAATGAGATTTAAACCATGGAGGAGGAGTGAGGGTTAACCCCTGTAAGCTCTATACTGGTGGGTGCTGCATCTACCAGACATTCACTGTAGTCTGGTCTGCGGCGTGGGTTTGTTGGTCAGCTCGGGCTTCAAGGTGACTGCGTGAAATCCACCTCTTGGTTTTTCAGCAAAATTGATTCTTGATACAGGGCCTGGGAGGCTGGGGATTAATCCTGCCCATGAGCGAGCTGGTGAGCTGCTGTCCTGGCTGGGTCAGGGAGCCCCAGGACCCAAGGGGGAGGTTCAAGAAGCAGCAGAAATCCCAACTGCTAAAATGAACCATCTCTAAGGCTGCTCAACTCTGAGAGATCCGTAGCGGTTGTGGGAGAGGTGGAATCTGTTCCTGCCTGGCTCTTCCTTTCTCACACCTTTGCCCGAGCTCAGACTCGGATGGAGCCGGAGGCTCCATGTCCTGCATCCCTCTTGGGTGCTGTCAGGGGGTCGGGTGGACCTCTGGGCATCTCGGATCTGCCGCTTTGCTTGGCAGAGCCTCACTGGGACGGGATGGGAGTGGGGGCTGAATTCCTCGCCAGGCTTTTGAAACCTCTTTCCCCACATCTTGTGGGTCATGACAAGCGTCCTCTATAGCACGTGGGAAGGTGCATCCATGGGCAGGGTCCTGCCGGAGGAGGAACCCATTTCCCCTTTGCCCTGGGACATCCCTCGTCCCCAAACCTCAGCTGCTCTGTGCTAAAGGGGCAGTGGAGAGATTTCACTTGCTGCATCTCAGTGTACCCTAGTTATTTTTTTAGCTCTTGAGATAATTAATTATCTTGGGATTTTATTTTTTTTTAAAGTAATTACAAGTAACAACCTCCTGGGAGGTGCAGATAGTTTGGATAGAAAGGCAGTGCTCAGCCTGCACATAGCAGGAGGAGGATTTTAAATTATTTTTAAATACTTCTCATGAGTGAGCAGATTTACAGTGGGCTGTAAATATTTTGCAGCACTGAGTTATAGTAGCACCGCACAGGCCTGGGCTTGCTGGCAGCCACCACAACGGCACTGCTGGAAAGGCATCGGCGTGTGGAGAGATCTTGGTGGTGCTTGTAAATCTCTCTAAAAAGAGATAACGAGGCAAATTGGTACAGGGAGAGCACCCGGGTCGGGGAGATCCGCACCCATGGGCTGCATCTTGGGGCTCAGCCTCTCCAGCCTGTTTCACTGGGGATTAAATATAATAATAATAATGATACAAACTGCTCTGGCTCCAGTGCAAAGGGCAAAGTTTCGTGGGGATGAAGGTCTTGCCCGGGGCTCTCTAAAGATGGGGCTGGGGTTGAGATGGAGCCAAGTTAGCAGTGGGAGGGCAGGACCTCAGAAAGCTCTGGTCCGACCTGCTCCGAGCAGCCTGGTCCTGTTTTGGAGATGCCAAAGGATGGATGTGGGACCTGGAATTGGTTAATCCTGGGGCCACAGGATCACCGTGGCACGCTTTACCTGCCCAGTGCCTTGCAGTCCTCATCTGTTGAGTGAAGTTACTGATACGACAGCAACCCTTTCCTTTCTGCTTTCTCCTACAAGAACCCACACAAAGCCAAAAACCCGTACACGTCAAGCGTCGCCGTCCCCGGTTTCCTTCAGCGGTCACCCATGGGCTGTGCATGGCATCGGGGCACAGGGTCTGAGCCAGGCAGGGAGGGAACGGTCACTGCAGAAATCTTGACTGCTAAAAGACGGGAAATACCTGGAAAGCATCGCATCTTCCTGCCAAAGGGCTAGAAATGAGGCCGGGGTGGCTCGGGTGGAAGGCTGGCACAGCGATTAGGACATCCCTGTCGATGCTTTGAAGCACCAAAGGTCCCTCTGCCCATTAAATAGGAGCACGAAGGTGGTGGTGAGACCCAGGCACGTGCCCCCGATCCTGCGGCAATCTGGCCCTGCGTGTGGGGAGAAGCCTTCCTTACCCACAGGTTCGGTGTTTGGCTTCTAATATTTCCGTTATTCTTTTGCACAGAGATGTTTTGAAAACTTTTCTGCTTGATGAAGAGATTTGGGATCATTGCAACAACGCTGTAAATCTCGTAAGTCAATACCGCATTACCCACTTTAATAATTTTACCACCACATTGATTCTATATATTGAAAAAAGAGATTTATGTCTTTTCCTGGATTACCTACTGCGGAGAAACTGTCAATTACTGCTGTTTCTCACAAGACTCTTTCCTCAACCCCAAATTTTCTTGTCCCTCCTCCAGCCCTAGAGTCCACGTCACAGGTCTCGTTGCGCTACAACTTGTGCAGAGCTTTAGATAATTGCTATTTTTCTTGGCTATGCTCTGCAAACATATTTAATCACTTGCAGTAGTATCTTTTGCCAAGTACCGCATGCGGGTTTGTGAAGCCTGGTTTAATTCTGCTTTAAATATTAAAGACCATTTGTTGTGTAGCTGGTTACTCGCTGTACTCCGTCAAGATGAGAATGTGCAGCTCGCTTGATGAGCGCTTTTCGAGTCGGGGATGTGTCGGTAGCTGGCTGAAACCGCGTGTCCCCGGCTGCTATTTCTGTCGATGCGTTCAGCGGTCTGCGATGGTGGGGAAGCGGCAGTGGTGGAGTCCTGGCGTTACCGAAAATCGTAACCACGAAAACGCTCTAAAGCGAACGATAGTTTAGAAAGCCGACATTGATTTATTACAGCGCTGGGTGCGTGGGGGATCGCTCCTCCGAGCATGCACACCAAGTAAAATGAAGATACGTATTCTATACCGTAAAACATTTGCATGTTTTATGAGAGATTTTTAGCGATGAACCCCCCCGTATGACAGTCAGGGTGGCAACGGATGCTCTTCAACCTTCCTTTTTGTGGGAAGAGCATCCTGAACCCAGCTCATCCCGTGGCGATGGGATGCTGGAGCCACTTTTTGTGGTCTTGGCTGGTCCGGAGTGATGTGACTTGTCCCCCCGGGGCACAGCGAGCTGAGCCTGCCATTTGCTTGGAGTTTTTGGCTTTGCAAAGGGCAACTTTTTTTCCTTTCCCTCAGCAAGGAGAAGCAGCTGGCAGGTAAAGATGGGTGGCAGTGGGACACAGCTGCTGGCAGCGGGTCAGCGTGTCACCAGAAGCACGTGAGATTTAGTGTTGTCCAGCCCGCAAGGATATTTGAGGGAATGAGGGTGAATTAACCCAACTCTGTGGTGTTTGGGGACATCGCTGTCCTTGTCACATGCCGGCCCTGAGCCTGTTCTGGTTCCTGGCAGCCCTTTGGAGCTGCTGCTGCCGCTTGGCTCGGCTCGGGGGGTTATTTAAGGCATATCTCTCTATTAACAGGGTGTCGGATCAGGGCAATAGGAATTACAGCCTCACGGACTAAACCTGCTGTATCTGGGGGCTCAGTTCTGCTCCACTGAGCCTCTTCCCAATTACCTGGACGTGATCTGCGCTGTAGGATGCTGGCAGACACGTTCTTGCCCTGCTCCCCGCCGGCCTCTGCGGAGGCACCGCACATCAGCTCCTTCACACGCCGTGGGGCTGGGGAAGAGGTGGCTGGAGGTGCTGGGGGGCTTTGAACAGGCTGAGGGACAGGGGAGCGGGGTCTGCCCGGGGTAAGGGCTGGCAAGCTTGGACCAGGGACCTGTGGGAGGCCTGGGTGTATCTTGATGGAAACCCCCAGGCAGGAGGGCTTGGATTGCTGCTGTTGCGTTTTAACCAGCATCCAGCCCCCCGCCAGAGGCACATCGGAGGCGGCCACGCGTCGCCTCTGGCCCTGAGCAGCACCTTTCTCCATCCTGGGTGCTGGCTGAGGATGCTCAGCCAGCCTCTCTCAAAGAGGGAGGTCCTCTCTCACCTCCTGAGCTCCTTGCTCATGTTCTCTGCGTGAAAGCTGGGTTTGGGTACTTCGTGGTGTAACTGCAACGTTGTGGGGGGCTTTGAGCTGGTGGGGCAGCTTGCTGTGACCCCAGCAGGGCTCCGGGAGGGGAGCTAGCAAGGAGAACATTGCATTTTGGGGGCCGGTAGTATCCTTGGGGGGCAGGATGCAGAGAGTTGTTGGAGCCCGTGGGTGCCATCCGCTCTCAGAGGAGCACGGCTGAGCCCTCTGCCAGCCTCGGCAGATTTGCCCTCCGGGAGGGCAGTGCCGCAGCGTGGCAGAAGGAATAGCAGACTGGGGAGGACTTTGAGAAGGCAGAGCCCAAACTGGAAAGCAGAAGAGGGACAGAAGGACCTGAGGCGATGGGGTGGACTGCTCTGGGCATGGAACAGGGTCCTGGCAGTGCTGCTGGGCCAGCCCCGCTCCCCAAACCTGGCATAGCCCCATCAGGCTGCCAAGATCTGCTATGGGGAGAAGACCTCCCCCTCCTTCCATGTCCTGGTGCGTGGCCCCAAGACAGTACAGACCCACCAGCCTGGCTTGGGGACACCAGTGATTTGGGGACAACAGCCATCCTTCCCCTGGATGGCAGTAGAAGATGGCAGCCCCACATCCTGGACGCTGGGGGACTTGGCTCATATGAATTTGCATTTCATTAATATTGAATAAAGGATAATTTGCTGTAATTAGGGCCTGAACCCTGCCAAAGTGGAGGAGTTTTGGGCTAAGCCAATTAACGGTGGCACGTTGAGCGTTTAACAAGCTTGGGGAGGCCGTGTGCTGCAGGGCACGAGGCAGCGCTGAGGTCGCTGGGGGGGGGGACAGCAATTACCCTGGGTGACGGAGCGCTGCCCAGTTACTCGTCGGGTACAAACAGGCTCTTGCATTTATCCTGAGTGATTCGGGGGGGCTTGGGCAGGCGTAAGGGGGAGCAAATCTGTGGCAGACAAGGGTGCAGGAGCCCAACGGGGCTGTTTGACACCCTGGATGAGCTCCCCCCACCCCAGAAAGGAGCCTCATCCCCAGGTGGGGGGTTCCTATTCCCCCCCCCCCCACCCCAGCAGGGATCCGGCCCAGGATTAGCGAGGAGGATGCAACCGAGGACGTGCACGAGAGTCACCCACAGGCTCCTGCTCCCCATCCCTGAGCAGGGACGTGGGGTGACTCGGTGCTGGTCCATTGCTGCAGCAGCAGCATCCTGCAATGGGGGGATGCAGGACTGCACGCACCGGGCACAGGCTCCGATTGATATTTTTTTTTTTTCCCCCCCCAGGATTTGCCAAAACTCTCAAAAGATGGCTCATTATTTTCAGGAAATTAAATAATTTTTATGGGCAGAAGCTCTATTTAGAAATCATAAAGAAACAAACAAATACAAATGTGTCACTGCAGCTGTTTGGAATTAGCTTTTCATATAAAACTTTGATGGAAGTGGCAACATTTGTTACAGGCGTTTGCGGTAGAAAATTTCAATCTTTTGTGGAAACCCTCCCCACATCCCTGCCTGGATGTATTTGACCCAGTACGGGAAATGTGTTGGTATTTTCTTGAGAAATGTTCTTATTTGGATATTCCCATGAAAACTGAACGATTTCAAGGCAAATAGGAATTTCAGGAGATGGCATTAGTTTGGTTAAACCCTGCATTTTCTGTCCTTCCCTAGAACATTGCCTTGGCACAGGCAGTTTGCTGGGGTGGATGCAGGTGGATGCTGAGATGTCCCCACATCGCCCACCATCCCTGATGGTTTGAGCCGCTCAGGCAGCAGGTGCTGCCGGAGTTAAACCATATCCAAACCAAAGCGAGATGCTTTCCTCTGACCCAGGCCGTGTTGGGGAGGAGGACAGGCTGGGGCTGGTCCCATGCGATGCTGTCCTTGGGAAGGAGATGATGGAGTGAGACCACATCCCACATTACCCCGGCTCCTGCTCAGAAACACCGCTGGCCCCTCTGCGATGAGACCTTTTGCTCCCCAACGTTGCTGGTGGCCGCTGATGGGTGGCAGGAGCTGGCTGCTGTCTAAATAGCTCGGGCAGATTCATTTGTGGGACTGGTAGAAGCAATTAATTTGCTCGTTGGGAGACAGCTGGGATTGAAGCAAAATGCTCCTTGTGGTAACTTCTCCACTGCTTTTCTCCCCAAAATAAGCTCTCCGGGCAGCTCACCCTCCTGGCTGTGCCTGCGCAGAGGTGTGTGAGCACCCACCGGCACCAAAGCCCTGGGCTGGAGAGGAGACCAGGGCTGTCAGGTCTCACTGGGGAGCCCAGCTGGCACCAAACCCACCGTTCCTTTGGCAGGGGGTCTGCCAGGCTACAACCCCAACCCCTCTCTGGGGCGTGCCTTGATAGGGAAGGGCTGGGAAAGGGCTTCTCCTCCTCCAGGCTGTGTTGGAGAGTGTCGTTACCACGGATGGAGTCCCAGGTGGGGGGGATTTGGCAGCCCCTCATTCCCCTCCACTGCCCATCTTCTGTTTTGTGCTTCTGCTGGCTGCTGGGCTCCATAACCAGGTCTGGGTTTGCGGTAGGCAATGAGGACACACAGGGTTTAGTTGGCAACGCTAAAGCTTGTGATGCTTGGCCCTCAAACAGAGTCCTGGCTTCACTCCCCATCAAACCCTGGCCAGAGGCGTCCAGGGCAGGTCGACGGGGAAGGCTGGTTCTGGAGGACCAGGCTTGGTGTCTCTCCTAGCTGGGCCAGAGCAGAGAGCCCTGGCCGCTCTTCTATTTTCCTCCCCGATACGGTTTCCCCGTGGCTGTCTCTGGGCACGGTGAGAGCTGCTCTGACATCTTGCCTCCAGACAGGGCATGAGCTTTGTGTCCGTTCCCAAGCAGAAGACTAACGCACACTCAGGGAGTTTGCCGTCACGCTATTGATCCAGCCATAAGCTGGCCCTGGAAGACTGAACTTGACTTATTCCTGTTTTTTCTCATGACGACAGGGTAATCGAGAGACCCTCCGGTAGCAATGAGGTGGGAAGAAGGTGACAATCATCCCAAGCACCTTGGCTCCTTGGTGCTCACAGGCTTTGGTGGGCTTGTTTTGTACGCAGCTCGGCATCGCTCCCGCACGGCCGGCAGCTCCCTGCATCGCCGACGGCTTTGTGGTTGGCAAACGCGGCGAGGATCGAGCTGGGAGCAATGGCCTCCTCCTCTGCATCCCCTGCGCCGTCGGGCTGTCAGCGTGCGACTCCTCTGAGATGAATGGAATCACTTTCGCTCATCTCGGCGGTGTCAGTGTGATGAACACATCCCTTTGTGACCTCGGACAAATCCGACCCCGTGAGGCGTGCCTGAGGAGCCGGCAGGATGGAGAGGAGGGCGTTGAGTTCGTCAGGAGGCTGCCGTCGTTTGGAGTAACTGGTGCTGATGAAGCTGGGCTTTGTGAGGGCCGTACCGGGAAATAAGCCAAGCTGAAGAGGTGGGATTGCCCGGGGATGCGATGGGGCTCTGCGTGAGGAGGAGAGCTGGAGGAGCTGTACAGACACAGCAAAGCCTCGCAATCACTTTGGACGCGGGATGCCCTTTCTGCCTGGCATTGGGTTACCAGAAATCAGGGCAACATTCAGGGACTTGGGGGTCTGGCCCTAAAATTCAGGTGTGAGGTTTGGTGGATATGATCTGACTTTCAGATGCTGGGCACTTCCATCTACCCCAAGAAGTCTTTGCTGTCAGGTATCACCCTCAATAGAGTTACAGCCTTCCACTCTTCACAGCTTTCTCTTTGGAGAAGATACAAGCTTCAGGATGAAAATATTAAGAAATGAGTTCAGTATTTTTTTTTTTTATGCACGGAAAAAATCAAACCCAAATTGGTTACTCACAAGCCATTCCCACAAGGTTTTGCTCTTTGGCCCTGGGCTATGAGGTTCTGCCATGAATATTCATAACTTATCCCATTCCTCCAGCTGGTGTAACTCTGTCGTTACCGTTATAAATAAATCTCTCATCTGTGGAAAGCACTGGCTTGTGCAGGATCCAGGACTGCCCAGGGTAGCTCTGGAGTTGTGCTGGCTGGATGCTAGCTCACCTCTCTGGACCAGATCAGGGATGCTCCTGTCCTGTGGGATGGGTGTGAACGCCTCGGCTCAAATCTTGCTCATGAGAAATTTATAAATCCAAAAGAAAATGGAATGACTGTTCCAGTAGGGTGACTTCTCTCAGTCCTTGCCCACTCCCTCTGGCACTCAAATCTGCTGGTGTTGACTGATTTCCAGAATTTAGCCTGATCTGCCCTGAGGCTGACACACGGCACCGCAGGCTTCTGGAAACTGGGGAGCTCTTGGCCAGATGCTGCTCGATGGGACAGTCGGCCACCAGCTCCTCAGATAACTCCTCTGGCTTTCCTTGTGCATCACCCGAAACTGAAAAATATTTTCCTTGGTCGTCTCCAGACTCTAATCTTTCTTCATTTATCTTTGCCAGCTAATTCTCAGCCTGCCTGCAATGCCTCCTGCACTGTGTATTCAGATCAGACAGAGTCGTGATTCACTGTAATAGCTCCTAAATACTCATTTAAGCCAGTTAAGTGACCATGACTGTAATAAACAACCTCTCGTGCTCTTTCTGCTCTGGCTTGCTACAGATCCAGCCATGCCTTGAGCCTTGCAAGGTGCTACCACCACCCCAACGCCCGGGAGCACTGGGTGGGCTGGCTGCCGCGGAAGGGAAGGGTTGCCCCGACTCGGTCCCTCCTGGGCTAAGCCTGTTCCCCGCTGGATCCTGGCTGTACGGGGGGGATGGCAAACCCTGCACTGCCCTAGGACGGTGGAGTACACGAGCCTTCCCCTGGGATGAGAGGTCCCTTCCATCTCCTCCTGCACCGAAAGATGGTGTTCCTGCAGCAGAAGCGGAGCAGGAGCAGGCAGCAAGCTCAGACCTTTTCTGTCTGGCTCCTGTTCTCCCTTCTCGGCATTGCCACCACTTCCAGATCCTCTCTCTGCGATCACAATCAACCTTTCCCACCCTCTGCAGATGACAGGAGATGCTTCTGCTCTCCGAGAGGAAGAGACCGAACAGTGGAGCTTCTCTGCTTTGGGTTTGCCCTTTGCCTTTACAAAGAGGAAGATGGAGGAAGAGGATCCATTGCTGAAGACAGGCAGTGAATGAGGATCATTTCTATGCTGCCAAGGCTCGTTCGAGGGCTGAGTAGGGCTCTGCTTTTCCCGTTTGCTCTGAGATGCTCTTCACACCCTACATCCCAAAGGTTTCTCTCTCCGAGCAGTGTAGGGAGCTCGTGGGCCCCTCTCCTCACATGCTGCTCTACAGCTCCTCTGCAAAGGCTGCCATGGCAGCTGATCCAGCTTTACTCCGTCCCCCAGAGATTTCTTTTTTTCCTCCTGGACAGCTCTGGAGATAATAAGTTCCTGGCCTTTGCAATGAATCTCAGTGCTCAGGACAGATTTATACCATTTAACCTTTCATATTTCCCTCAGTTCTTTCTTTCCAGCAGCGCTCTGACATCCATCTGCACCTTTGGTGGGTTTCCAGCCTTCACGCCATATATTAAGGTAGAAATCACATTAAGGATGAAAAGTCACAGTTTGCCCTGTAAATTACAGATTTTCCATGACCAAATCAATTGAAGGTGGTGGCGGTGGCTGCCCTTTGCTGGAACATGGCTGGATTTCCTTCTAGATATTTCCATTGACTGAGATGTTGCGCCAAGTTTTGTGACTCATGAAGGTCAGTGCAGCTCCAATGACTGAGAGCCTACTCGGTGGTGTCTGATCTCCCCTGGTGAAGCCCAGCCTGCTCTTCTCTTGGATGTTTTACCTTTAATTTGCCTCACGGAATGTTCCAGAGAGGACCGTGTGTCCGGGACAAGAGACATCCCCCTGTCAGGCGTCACCTGTGCCCGGGACACAGCTGTGCTGGCTTTGGCAGAGATGCTCAGGCTCCTGGGGCGGAGCAGAAGGACACCTGGGCACCTCTCTGCCCATCTCTGGGAAGGTTAGTGCCTATGTCCCCAGAGAAAAACTGTCCCAAGTAGGTGCAGAAGCCTTCAGTTTTGATCCTCAGGGAATTGTGTGACCCAAAGTGGAGGTGCCACGTGGTTTTAGAGGCTTCCAGGGCTAAATGATGATTGTGTGTTGGTGGTCCAGGTTGTTCTCTAAGCCTGAGGTCCTGTCACCTGCTTGGGCTGAAATCTAGGTGAAGTGGGGCCTGTGGGACGTGGCTTGGATCTGGGGTGACGGTGGGGGTCCGTGTTTCAGTGCTGGGTGCCAGGAGCACCTTGGAGCTTCCAAGGGATCTGTGTGGACCAGTTCACCTCCGGAGGGGCAAGTCAAACCACAAATAACACCACCAATATTGATGTGGCTTCTGCCAAGAGGGAAATTGCCCTGAGAGCCACGTGGGAGGCATGTCTGAAACGGGCGAGCGCTCGGGCAGAGCTGGCAGGGACTGATGGAGGCTGGCAGGAACGGAGCCCTGGCAGGGACCTGCCAGCTGAGCCTGGGGACAGCCGGGCTTGAGCTGCCTCGGAAAGAGCATCCAGACTCCTGGGGGCAAAGCGAGGCCCTAGTCAGCCAAGAGAAGTATTTAGGTATGTGGTTGTGGTTAAACGGACCCGGAGCCAGGGTGTCACTTGGAGTAGAACAGGCTGAGTCAGTGCCTGCCCCGGTTGAGTCGGTGCCTGCCGGCTCAGCTGGCAGTGTGCCTTGGTCTCATCCCGGGTTTGTCTGTCTGCGAGCTGCAGAACCTCCCCAGGGTTTTCTTTTCCTCTCTTTCTGCCTAGCAGACTGTAAGAGCTCAGCCCACCTACCAAATGTTGGACCAGGGTATCCGAGACATCGCTATGAGGGGGTGGTTACGACAAGGGCCACCTTGACTTTTGGATGGGCACCTACAGGCTTGGCTCAATGTCCCGGGGCACTGAACAGTTGTGTTCAAGGTACCGCACCGAACCGGAAGGTTTCTGTGAAGACATCCAAGGGTCTTCATCCCCTTCCCGAGTGCTACAGACTAAATGGAAGCTGGTGGAAGGGCTGTTACAGATCTTGATGCAGCACAGCCCTGGGTGTGAGCTGGGGCTCTGGAGCACACGGGGAAAGGAGCCTGAGCAGCCACGTCGGTGGTCCCTGCTCAAAAATGGTCTTTGCTCCTGGGGGAGCTCATGGGATGACCCACCTGCCTGGGATCAACCATCTCCTGATGGGTACAGCTCCTGTGGCACCCAGTTCTTCCTCTGCCTCTGCACCACCAGGACCAGGGGCTCTGTTGCTGATACCTACCTCGACACCAGTGACACCAGTGCGTGCCGCGGTCAGGAAGGGGAGGCATGCTCAGATCTGCAAGCCTTGTTGGTTGTGCAGAGCTGTGCCTGCACCCCAGTGAAGAGCCGCTGGCGTGCAAGGTAGAGCAGGACCTGGAGAGCAAGGCTGCCCAGCGGTCAACCGAGCAGAGAGTGTTCCTGCAGAGCACGGCTTTGAAATCGCCTGGTGAGAGAGAAGGCGCCGAGGTCTCTCTCCAGTGGGAATTTATGAAACGGCTCCTGATTGTTGTAAGTCAAAAATAGTGCCTGGAACCCAGTTGGAAGTTTGAGAATTTGAGTGCAATCCAAATGGTTTTCCAGCACAGAGTAACAGATTTATCTGATGACACCGCATTGCAGCTCAACGGCTGCTGCACAGAATGTGTTGCAGAAACGTCTGTGCCTCTCCCTAGTGATGTATGAATCAATTGACTGCACATCCGCGCCTCAAGAGCTTATTTTCTTTCATGGAGTTACAACAAATGAGGAGGTCTCTAGAGCGCTTGTGAGCCTCCATGAGCCGAGCAAAGTCCTTGGTGGCTTGGAGATGTGACCCCTTGTACTTAGACTGACCAAACTGGGACCGAGCTAACAACGGTTGGGGTCCCCTTGTGTTCCCCAGCCAGGAGGCGAAGAAGTGTGCAGGTCGATGATTGCTCACCGTGGTGGTTTGTGTTGTCCCCTGTCCTGGTTGTAAGGGTGTGTTGCAGACTTTGGGTTCTTGCTCTGGTTTGAAGGTGTGTAGACCATGCCGTAACGCGGTGGTGCAGCGATGTCTGGGAAGTTCCTCTCCTCTGGGGTAGGACTGTTCAGAAAATGAGATCCATTGTGACCTGGGGGTCTCAACCACGAGGTTGTAGAGCTCTCCCTGGGCAAGCTGAGATGTTTGAATCAGGATATTCAAAACCCAGCTGGGCAAAACCCTGAGAAACTTCGTTTTAACTTCAAAACCGGTGTTGCTTTGGGTAGGACAGTTGGACTGGACACTTCTAGAGGTTTCTTTCAATCTGTGTGATGCTCTGAGTCCGATTCCAAACTGGTGTGATGAAGTGCTCTCTGCTTTGAAGTTAAACAGACCGGCGGGCAGGGACCTCACAACGTCGCACCGCTGCCGATGGTCCAGTTGGACCAGGAATTTGTCCGTATAGCATCACAGCTCCATCACGGCTGAACTTCCCTGGCTGTCCTACGAGGTGTCCTCTGCTGACCACGGGCAGGAGCCCCAGCTCCAGGGCAGGTCTGGGTGAGCTATGATGAATGGATTGAGGAAAAAGTGGGGGAATTGTTTCTAACTTTTCATTTCAGCACTGAACTCTTCGCCACCTAACAAATTCCCGTGTGCGGTATAAAAGAGACGAAACAACACCAGTGCAAGTTCCAAGGTCTAGGTGACATCTGGGGGGCTATTTCACAAGGAGAATGCTTTTATTTTTCCAAAGTGACCTCTGTCCTTCTGGGTAGCTCCAGACTGGGACTGAGCTGGGAGCCCTGAGGTGCTCAGGGCCGTGTGCCTGCGGAGCAGCACTGTGTCTGTACGTGATACCTGGCTCATCCTCCTAAAAGCATCTCACAGCCCTGGCCACACATTCAGATGACATTTAGACGTCGCACATTTAGCTGCCTTCTGCCCTGGATTGTATGTGCATCGGTTCAGATGACATTTAGATGTCGCACATTTAGGTGCCTTCTGCCCTGGATTGTATGTGCATC
>NW_009595070.1:0-19486 GCF_000690535.1 Cariama cristata
CGGACCCTGCAGGCGCTCAGCTCGGAGAAGAAAGCCCGGAAAGCCCGCTTCTACCGCAACGGGGACAGGTACTTCAAGGGCTTGGTGTATGCCATCTCCACCGACCGCTTCCGCTCCTTCGATGCCCTCCTCGCTGAGCTCACCCGGTCCCTGTCGGACAACGTGAACCTACCCCAGGGCGTCCGCACCATTTACACCATCGATGGCAGCAAGAAGCTCACCAGCCTGGACGAGCTGGTGGAAGGTGAGGGGGCTTTAGTGGGCCAGGGGCAAGCAGGGTGCAGGCTGTGGGTGGTTCTGCCCTGGCATGTCGAGGTCCGGCGATGGTGGTATGGGGCCTGATGGTGGGTTGCAGGCTCTCTCTGGGGTGGGCTTTGCTCTGGCTACCCTGATCAAAGCTGAGGGAGGTGGCCGTGGAGCCCCCGAGGGCAAGCAGGCAGGGGTTGCCCACCGCTGTGAGGTGCGGTAGGCCTCATTTTCCCAGTGTGGACTTTCCACTTCTCCCATCACCCAGACGAGTGCTGTCTGCATATGTATGGGTTGACTCTGATGGTAGTTAAGCAGCAGGTACTTTTTTCATCCATAGTAAAGTTCTTGGCTACCTTTCAGTCATCACCATGTGTAAGAGAGGGAAATGCTGTAATTTAGTTCTATAACACTGTCATCGATGCCTCACAGTGGCTTAAGCTTTCAGAGAGAAAGCCCCTGTGCTGTGAAGAGGGATATTTATACTCTACCACTTACTAGAACGAGCTGGAGTAAAGTCCTATTTTCAAATGTGATCAGAGCCTGTCTTCATAGAGGGAATTATCTACCTTGTCTGACTTCCAAAAACATTTTGTAGAATCAAATGCTTTTCAAATTTGTCCCTAAGTAGCTCTTGCTAATGGGACTTAACTGCTAAGGTTATGTAGACCTTGCAAATCAGAGCAGCACTTGACTGTATCTCAAAATGGGTCCAGAAGTACTCTTTTCTGAATGAAACATATGCCTCTTGTTTGTAGGGAATGAGAATTACCACAACAAGGAGCAGAAGTCTCCCATGTTCCCTCATGATGTCTTCAAATACAGTTTAAACTCAGCATTACATGAATCAGCCTTCCAAATACATTGATTATGTTGTGCACACTGTGAGGTTCATAATTAATTTACACTTGATGCTTTTCCTCAGGTATCTAATACATCAACCAGTGCAGTCTTCCACCCAGTTACTCTATATGCCAGGTGTAGCTGATTTGCAGTAATGAAGAAGTAGGATTTGTAGGCCTTCTAATGCCTCCTCCCTTTTAGGCCTTCAGCTGTGTATCCTTTAAGCTTTATTTGGAAAATTCCCTTTTCAAAGCAATGCTGAATCACACCTGGAGAATTTGATGAGTAAGAGAACCTGAAGATCTTTATATAATCTACTAGTAAAGGCACTGGGAGTTAGGGACCAGCCTGTCCAGAACATGCAAGAGGAAGAGAGAGGCTACAGCGTTTGCTGCATCCAGGGGGGTCTCACTCAAAAAACATACCCATGAAAGTGCACTTTCAAATAGTAACATAGTGTCTGAGGACTTTCCCCATCATGTGATCTACCGTAATGCTGTGCCCCAGTCAAAACAGAGGAAATATGACATGATTGTAGAGTGAAATGCTGACTCTGTGGCAAAATAAATGTGAAATCAATGAAAAACTTTTCCATTATTTGGTGATTAATTTGGAGATAGCTAGGAAAAAAAAAAAAGATGTTGGAGTGGGGATGGTGGGGAAGGAGATGAAGCAAAAAATTGGATAAACTAATGATAACTTGGGGTCAGTTTTGAAATGTTGCACAAGGAATGATCTTAAAGGTTTATGGCTTAAAACAAAGACAAGGACTTGCTGGACAATAGTATAAAAGCAGTGTATACTCTCACAACTCTATTTAAGTGAATAACTGAAAGCAAAAACTTACTTCCTATCTCTTCAAATACTCATGGAAGGAGTGACCTTTGTCATTGCTCTTCACTGGAAGAATAAAGCAAAACAAATGTCACAACTGAAATGCCACTTTCATGCTTTCTCAGTAAAATAGAAGGGGAGAAAAAAAGAGTCCCAATTACTTAGTCATCTATCCATGACCGTTACAACTCTCGGGAATCTTAAGAAAATCCTGTAGCATCATAATTGGATTAGTATATTCTCCAGTTATCATGCCAAAAACTTTACCAGCGTAAGTCTAATCACCATGCAGTGAAAGGAAAGCATATGCAGGGGCGGGAAGAAAACAAAGTACTGGATCCATCATTCCTTGAAATTATCTGAGCTCCTTGCCAGACCTTTTGTTCTTGACATGCTGGAATAGGATCTGCTTTGTTGTTATTTTCTTTATTTCTTGTAGTTCCAGCACAGCAAGCTTGAATTTCTGCTCTAGAATAAGTGCTTGAACACTGGTAATATTGTAAAGCTTCAACTGCGGTAGCACCAGAAGTAGTTTTGAATGGTGTTTTGCTGTATTGCTTTTTAATTTTCAGGAAGGAAAATAAAATTAAAGTGCTGCTGTGCATGCCAGCTGCAGGCTGAACACCAGACCAAACATGGCTACTCGATGCAATACCTAATTGATTAGTCTAGTTGCACATCCTCAGCGTTGTTGAACTGGTACGTGGAATCACAGCAGTTCAGGTTCAGTAGTGGCAACTCTATGAAGTAAGCGGAAGGTGAGTGCTCAGCCACCCTTGCCAAGCCGGCAAGATCTGCATTAAACCTCCCTCAGCTCAAGCCTGTGTGTGTAGCTCTTGGACATCGATGTGCCCCAGTGCAGGCAAGCTCTTTAAGGCCTATTTGCTGTTTATCAGGTTAATATCTGTCTGGGGTATAAAAGCTGGCAGTATCAAATTCTGTATCATAATAGTCCAAACTAGCTGAATTGAGTCACTGATGAAAGCTTTTTGGGGTTTGGCTGTATTTGGCAATCTGTTTTACTGTTTATCATTTTAAGAAGAAAATAGCTAATGCACAGAGATGCTGTAGGTTTTGAATATTACTGTTGCAGATTAAGTCAGTTAAAAATTTGACCAGATCATGTTTATTAGTCAAAAACTGACAAGCTCCATTTTAAGCATATTGCTTTTCTTAACTGGCTGTGACAGTCAAAAAAACATGCTGTGCTGGACCAGCCTTAGGCAAATACCGTTTATATTCCCAGCCCCTGTAGATTAGGAAACATTACGGCTCATGAGTTTGACAGTTTTCATTGCTTGCTTAGAATGAGAGGAGTGAAGAGTTTCATTGTCTGCTCCTGATCTTATTTGAGCAGACAGATCCAGAGAGGGGATGGGGGTTGGGAATATTATGACTTTCTTATTGCTTGCTTTCTTTCAATTTTACTGTCAGACATTACACTACTTTTTACTTTTGAATAGGAGATTCCAAGTGTAATTTTATATTTTCCCTTCAATAGCAATAATGGAAGAATAGTTTCATTTTTATTCTCTACCAAAGTTAACTGTTTGTTTAAATCCTCCAGTTTTCTTTAAAAATGTAAGCTTCCTAAAGCATGACACAAGGATAATAGTAAGAACTGTGCAGCTCTTTAGTACTGAGGTTTGTGTTTTACGTTGGTGTCGATCACGCTCTGTCTCGCTATCCTGTGCTTTCATTGTCTTGGTAGTGAAAGAGATGGAGAATCCTGATTGTTAAGGTCTGCTGTGAAGTTAGGAGATACTGTTGGATTTGGAGAGAGGAAACCAAATGTAGACTCTGTTCCTGGCGAGAAAAGTTACGTTGATTTGGCATGCGATAGGGAATTTTTCTAATTCCCTAGGTGGGAAGCATTGCTAACAGTCTTTGTTCTTTCAGCTACAATGCTGAAGTAATCAGTCCTTTATAAAATGTCAGTAGTTTTGTCTGCATGGTTGTGCAGACAATCAACAGGCACCTGTAGGGAAGGTTCTGAGCAGGGCAGTCCTTATGCATGGCTGGGACATGTAGCACAGGGCAGTATCTGCTTTAAAGAAATGGGCTCTGCCACACTAACACGGAGTAAAAGAATGTTTTTGAAATGAGGTATTGAACAATCCAAGTATTTTCTGCATTAGATCATTGTTGTTGTTACTGCATAATACATTTTAATCTTCCTTAAGTACCTGTGATTCTAGTCAATGCACACTGTTATATTAGGTCAAGAATATCTTTTCTCTTGTCGGGGCAAGCAGATGGTAACACCAAGTAGGCAGTTTGTATCTTTGCTTCTTCCAAAAGGTATGATTACCTTCCTGTGCTAAAGCCAAGCGCTGTAATGCTTTAAAAAGAGGCAAATATAGCTTTAAAAAGAGGCAAATGTAGCAAGTTTAACAAAGAATGGTAAAAAGGAAGGATTAAAAAGCATTAAAAGCATATGTTTAAATCACTGTAGTTACATAGTCCTGGAGCAATGGGGCGTGGATGTGAAATATGGATGTAATTGCTAGTTAACTTCCCATCCAAACAAAATAAAATAGCTCCACCGCAGTGCATCTCCTAGTTTCAGGGACAGGAGAAATGTAATTTACCTGAAAAGAGTTATTTACTTACTGTGGAGGATGCACGTGGTATTAGGTGGGTTTGATACCAGATGACCTTAAGTGTCTTCTGAAAGTTTTTACCCTGCCTGGGCAGGAGGTTGGACCAGATGACCTCCAGAGGTCCTTTCCAACCTCAATTGTTCTGTGATTCTGTGAAAGCTTGTAGGAAGCTGTCATCTGGACCTTGTGCATAAATAAAGTCAAAAGAGAATTAGGAGCAATTAGTCATCTGCTAAAATCCTGGTTGTCATCCCAAGTTCTAAGAAGTACATGGGGAATTTAAATGCTGTAGATGAGGAAAGATCGTGATTTACACAGGGTTATTGGAGGTGATGCGAAAGTGAAGGAGTCATAAGAAACTGATGAGGAAGGAAGTTCTGTGAAAGAAAGGAAGGAGAGATCTAAATAACCTAATCATTCATAAAAGGGGTGGTTTTATTTTTGGCTCAGTCCTTTCATACATGCTGTAAATATACTGTTCCGGAAATCTGCTTGGCTTTGTGTTACAGAACACAAAAGGGATTCTCTCCTGTGATTCCTGAAGTTAGACGGTTAGTAGCCCTAATAACTACTGTGCTATGCTGAATCAGCAGGTTTTGGCACCCTTGAAACTAATGAGTTCCGCCAAAAGAAGCTGAGGAACGTGAGATGGATAGATGAAATGTACCTAGAAACCTGCCCTGTCCTGTGTGCTTCATAGGGGAACACGTGCTTAAAAACTATGGAGACTAAAGGTTTCCTTTCTGTAGGGATGTTTTTACCTGTGTCAGCTATATCATTCTTTGTGATGCACTGTGTCATTTAAAAGTGTGGTGCTTTGTGTGGCTCTTGGGAGACAGTAGTTAGTCCTTGTTAACACCTTGCAAAAAGCAAGCCAGAAAGCCTTTTTCAGAGACTTTTGTTTGAAATATCCCGACTCAGGGTTTTTGTATTGTACACTTGATTTCTTCCTTAAATTACCCACTACATGGCAAATCCACAGTTGATTTTTAACCTAATCCTAAGGAACATGAAATATCTACAGGTCTTTCTTTAGTACTCTCTGTTTTTAAGGACAAAAAGTCTAGATGTTTCTAGGCTATTTGTTAAGTGCCTAGCAGTGGGCTTCAGCTCACAAAACTTGTGCTGTGAAGAACCCCAAGTTGTCAGGCAGCTGTGTTTCCTCAAAACTGCACATAGTTGCAAGAGACGTACACTTGTGATGCAAAAGGACAAGATACATCCTTTTTTTCCTATCGCTACCTAAAATTGCGTGGCTGAATTTTGGAGAGTTCACGTACACCCTACTCTGTCCCTGCATTTATATCTTGAAAGGTGAGCTAGGCACGTTTGCTGTGAATAACAGTGTTGAAGAAACAGATGGCAAAAGAAAACCTTTGTGGATGAGTTTTTAAATAAGCAAAACAGTATTTAGGCAACTG
This sequence comes from Cariama cristata, assembly GCF_000690535.1. Taxonomy (NCBI): domain Eukaryota; kingdom Metazoa; phylum Chordata; class Aves; order Cariamiformes; family Cariamidae; genus Cariama; species Cariama cristata. The sequence continues at coordinate 5,948 of NW_009595070.1, forward strand.
ATGGTCTGCGGCTATTTATCAGTTGGATTGACCAATGTAGTCTGGTTTTCTCTTTTATCCATTTTCTGTGTTTATCATCTGTGTTTTACTGTTGTGAAGGAACGGCGAGTATTATGTTGACACTGTTGGCTCTCTGGAACTGGAAGCCTTCTACACGGTGCTTAAACTATACACTCAACATGCACAAAGGTCTTGCTTCATGGATAATGCATCTGGCTATTAATGCGGTACAGGTAAATTACTTAGAGGCAGGTAATGTTTCCTTGTTAATAGGCAGTGTTTCATGTCTTCTAGTTGTTTTTCTAATGTTAATAAGGCATAGAGAATCAGAAGTAAACTTATTCCATTTGTTGATTATATTGTGACCCAAAATATCAGCAGATGTTACTCCTTTTAAATGAGCATATGCCCCATTTGAGGAATTTTGATGGTAGCAGGATTTCTTTGTGGAAGAATTGACACTCTTAGATTGCTCTGGGTGCTGTCATGAAGCATCGGATGGATGGCACATATGCTCTGTTGAAATTATAATGCCAATTTATAAGGAGGTTTCATACTTCTGCCAAAACTGCTCTGCAGCCTAGTTAAGCTTTCTGCTGTAGAATAGTTTGGCTGGGTTCAGAGTCCCAGCTGTAACCTTCATCTGTAATTCTTGCTTTTTTTTTTTTTTTAAATGCAGGGGGAAAAAAAAAAAAAAGTATTGTTTAATAGATCTTTCTACTTCATTAGTCTATAGTTTACTTCTTTACCTGCAAATCTCAGTGCAATATTAGGGACTAACTTCACTATCTGGTCTAAAAACTAGGGAGCTGATTCATGTTAATGCTAATGTTGTAAGCTAAAGACATGGTATTTATTTCCAGTAATGTAACTGCTGTGACTATGTGCCAGTTAAGGCTAGAATGCATTAGCCTTAAAATCTTGCAAGATGATAAATGCAAAGTGGGTCTTCAAACCATAAAATTGACCATACTGAAGTCAGCAATGTAAGTATTTGAAGTATTGTTTATGCTTATTTGTGGAGTTGTGTCGACTTTCTAGGGCTGGTAGATGTACAAATGACAAAAAAAAAAAAGCTACAGCCTGATCAAAATGCGACTGAAGTCTCAGAATTAGTAATTGAGATGGTATGTATTTAGGTTAGACATATGAAAAATCTCATTCAAGGTAGTTAGTGAAGCGGCCAAACTTACTTATGTATGTGATTTTAACTGTGAAGTTATTTGTTACTATGTTAACAATTTTTGAAATCAATTCGACTGGTTTAAACCCCCCCAAAATGAAGTGCTGTATGTTATTCTACAAATATTAGTTTTCTGGGAGAGTGGAGATTATCAGAAGTGTGTATTTATGCATTAATTAATCCCAAGCAGATTTAAAATCAGATTGTAAGTTAAAGCTGTGAGCAAATATTACATACAACATTACACTTTCAGGTTTTTACCTACAAAATATAACACAAAAGAGAGATAACACTCTTACAAATGACTTGATGTTTCTTCCAAATAGACATATATAAATTCATTTTCTACTTTGGAGGATGGCTAAAATAATTTAAACAATAGCACAGTTGTCGAAAATTAATGCCTGCTCATCAAGGGGTGGTGTTTTCTTAGGCATGCTTTTTAAATACACCATTCTGTAGGAAAGTTTCCTGTAGTGAACTCTATAGGTGTAATTTAACTTACCCCTGCCGTTATTTTCATCCTTAAATATTTTCTTCTGTTGAATAATCAATCATATACCCCTGTTAAACCAAACAAATGAATGTTTAACTCATTCCTAGAAAATAACTCTTTATGCAGAAGGCAGCAATTGGCTTCCTAATTATATTCCATTTCTAACGGGTTTTTTTTTTGAATTTTGGAAGGTTCTCAATAGAACTTAGAAACTGTGGGTAAAGTCCTGGCTGTGGTGAAGTCATTAGAAGTTTTAGTAATTTCAATAGAGTAAAAACTTCATCCTTTATCTTTTAAGTCATGAGCCAAGCAAGTCACTGGGTGCATGTTTTCTCACTTACAGTCCTTGCTCTAATCCAGCCATATGTGCCTGCCTTGCAGGTGTAGTAGTAAAATCTGTTTTCCATGTAAAACCTGTGTTACTAAGTTTAGTTTATATGACTGATGTAAGAAAGCAAGCATGGAATTCAAAACACTTACTAAACAATCTGTAATTTACTACAGTTCTCACATAATTAGTCATTCTTGTATCTGCCAGTTATAGGAAATTTTGTGATCGGTTTTGCCAGTTACTTTTTTTTTTTTGAGAAGCTCAAATAGTTTGTGCTTCAACATCAGGCTTGGCTAAATGCAGCTGAAACAAGTTATTTGAAATTTGTTCCTTTAAGGTATTATATTGTTTTAAGTTGAAAGCACTTCCTGTTTCTTTTCATCAGAAAAAGAAAACTCAGGCCTCTGCTTAAAGGAAAAGAAATGATAATAAGAAATCTGTAGTAAATGGGTATTGCAACCTATTTGGATAATCAAGAAATTATTTTATTCATGGATCAAGCAAAGGAACTAGTAGAAGGCAGAGTTTTACACTGCTATTTTAAAGAAATAAAGATCTTTTTGGATGAATACTATCTGAAACTTTTATAACAGGACAATTTGTGCTGTCTTAAAGGGTGGTGTAGTACAGCGCTGACAGCGAGTAGATCACATTCCATGACAGTCTAAAGAAGATACTCTGTTATGAGTCCGTAAAAGAGAAAGTTAGCATACCATGTTGAGACTCTTCTATGGTAAATCCTCTAGCAAAGGGACCTTTTGTTCCCTACCTGTACTACTTTATGTAAAGCAATTAATTTATTTCCAGTTGGAGAGCCTGCTTCTGAACAGCCTTCATTTTGATGATTTTTTTGTGGGTTTTTTGGTGGTTTTTTTTTTTTAACTCTGTTAAACTTCAGGACTGAAGCTTGATTTAACTTTGAATTGTCTTGTGTGTGTTTGTTGGGTTTTTTTCAATGGTCTAGAAGGTGTGTTCTTTTTGAGTTTGAAAGGACAATTCTGATAATAATGGTGAGTTTTGAGTACCTTGTAGTTCCGATTGCTAGAATTTATTTAGCTCTTGCGCACAGCTGGACAGGCTGTACTGAAGAGCTTACTCTGAAGCGACAGGTGACTTCATGTACTGAAGCTTATGTAAAATCCTTGAGATGCTAGGGACATTCAGTATGTTTAGAAAGGTATTCTCATGCAGAGGATGCTGTCAGGTTTATTTATATATAAATTATTACCAAAGGATGATTAAACATTACCAAAGTCTTATGCAGATCAATAAAATTCAAAGTAAGTGGTCAGGGACTTCACAAAGTTGAATGCCTAATATTATGCACCCAGAATAATGACTAAATTACCTTTTGTTCATTTTTTGTAGGAGGAAATAATAATTAGCATTCTTAACCAACTGGCCCACACAAAAATAAAGGCACTGGCTAGGTGCATCCATAAAAAGTTTAACACGTAATTGTGGCAAAAATTGTCCTAAGGGTTTTTGCTGGTTTTGGCTGGAGTAGAGTTAACTTTCTTCCTAGTAGCTGGTATGGGGCTGTGTTTTGGACTTGTGCAGGAAACAATGCTGATAACTCAGGGATGTTTTAGTTCCTGATGAGCAGTGTTTTAGCTGTCGCTGAGCAGGGCTTACCCAGAGCCAAGGTCTTGTCTGCCTCTCACCCCACCCCACCAGCGAGGGGGCTGGGGGGGCACAAGGAGTTGGGAGGGAACACAGCCAGGACAGCTGACCCCGTTGACCTCAGGGATATCCCACACCGTATGATGTCACGCTCAGCGTATAGAGCTGGGGGAAGGAGGAGGAAGGGGGGGGACATTCAGAGTGATGACGTTTGTCTTCCCAAGTCCCCATCACACGTGATGGAGCCCTGCTTTCCTGGAGATGGCTGAACACCAGCCTGCCCAGGGGAACTGGGGAATGAATTCCTTCTTTTGCTTTGCTTGTGTGCACAGCTTCTGCTTTACCTATTAAACTGTTTTTACCATACAGAATGATCAGCAGTTATAGTGTAAGTCTGTTGGTATGAATTAGAACTACCAGCTGCTTATTTGGCAGCAATGTGTTTAGAGATAGACAGGTTCATGGCTTATTAGAAGTTGTTCAGAAAATAAGCATAGTCCTTTGAATCTAGTATTAGAGGATGTAGAGGGGGAAGCCTTTGCTTTCTGTTGCAGCTGAGCTGTTATAACAAAATTTGAGTTATCTCATGCTGTTTTACAGTAACGTGATAGATGAGTGAAAGGTCTCTGAAAACAGCTGCTGAAAGAGAACTGTCCACCTATTTAGAAGCATAGGATAATTTAGTTTGGAAGGGACCTTCTGAGGTCATCTCATCCAATGTCTTGCTCAAAGCAGGTGTGATTAAATCAGGTTGCTTGGAGACTTTTTGCAACTTAGCATGTAGTTCTGGGCTGGCATAAGCTTCTAGGCTACCACAGTTCTTCCTAAGATGTGTGGGTTGGTTGGTTGTTTTTTTTTTTCCCCTACCTGTAGATTAGTGTTTGTGTGCATGCAGCTGTGTGGAAATCCCATTCAAGGAGTTTATGGGCTGAAAACATCTCATTTTTCTTTGCTCGTTTTTTGGAGAAAGAGGAGTCTTGGTTTTGTCTGTATTGGTTTCTGTTTTGTGCACCACTTGGTCTATGAATATGAGGAGGAATGATGGGAATGAGTGAAGAGGAAGAATACAGGCAAGGCAGTGGCATCCATAAAGCCTCACACCAAATGGTTTCTTTGTACCTCAGTGGAATACAGTCCCAGTGATGTTTGTGGAGGCAGAACTGGCTGACAAACTTTCCTAAACAAAATCAATCATTGTTAACTTGACTTAATTATAATCTCTTTTCTTTCAGATACAGCAAGTATCCTTTCAAGAAGGTGTAAATACAAGATAAACTGGAAAGCAGTGTAATTGATATGGGAAAATAAACATGAAAAAGTCTTTCAGATCACAGTAATTCTTCAGGGATTTGAAAGTAGTTTACTATCTTACTTTTAGAATAAGCTATCAACTTCTAAGCTAAATCAGCTCTCCAAACTAGAGTTCAGAAAGTAAAAGTGTTGTTTAAAAGTTTTCTAGCATGTATCTAAATAGGTATACGTTTTGTAACTTTTACGATACTGTATCGTACTATTTACTCCTCTTGCAGTTGAAATACAGGAAAATCACTCCTCATGATTTTTTTTTTCTTTTTAAATTGACAAAAAGCTGCAAAAGCCCTTAAATTATGAAAATATCATCTTCTTTTCAGGTGAAAGTTATGTATGTGCATCCAATGAACCGTATCGCAAAGTTGATTACACCAAGAATGTCAATCCAAACTGGTGTGTGAACATAAGGACTGGGTCCACTCGATCCTTGACGTCTTTGACATCCACAAAGAGTGAAGTGAAGGAGAGTAAAGATTTCATTAAGCCCAAATTAGTGACTGTAATTAGGAGTGGAGTAAAACCACGGAAAGCTGTGAGAATTCTGCTGAATAAGAAGACTGCTCACTCCTTCGAACAGGTCTTGACTGACATCACAGAAGCCATTAAGTTAGATTCCGGTGTAGTCAAGAGACTTTGTACACTGGATGGAAAGCAGGTAAGAGAATAAATTGCTGTGACCATCTAATAATTATGAGTTAATCTAAGCTTTTTTGTTTTCATAACTTGAATTCTTGTTACTGTGTATCCTTTAACCTGCTTCTGAATAAGGACAGCTTAATAAATGACAACTTCTTAAATTTATATTAAAATGTTAATATCTACAAAAAATTAAAATTGTATATAATGCAAAAGATGTTGACCACTTTATGTTCTAAGTGGAAAAAAAAAAAGTATTTTTGTCATATACTAACTCTGTTGCATTGCTAAAAAAGTGCCTGTTGATTAAGTAATGCAGTTTATTTGAAACATTTTAAAGCAAACTTGTTAAAATATATATGTGTTTTCAGAAGCAGAGTCATGCTTTCAGACTGCTACATAGTGCTTAGTGGTATAAGTAACATGGTTGTACCTCTTTCCATTTCCCTTCCACAGATTGCTATTTAAGTAGCAAAAGGGCTGAAATGTCTTTCTGAAGGTAGTAACTGACATGATTTAAGGTCAAGAATTTTATCTGAAATTAAGAATTCTGGGGGTTGGTCATATCTTTGCAACTTGCTTTTGCTTTTAGTTTCAGCACTGCAAAAACATATTGCCGGGATTATTGACGCGGTAGGTCTTTATTCTCACTCAGAAATACAAAGGAGTGGCCCACGGAATATTCCACTGCACTGGGTTTAAGGAAGTGTCAGGAATACATTTGCTGTTGATCAGTCAGGTTAATGACTCAGCCCTTCACTGAACAGAAGTGTGATACTTGATACTTTTATAAGACACTGATGTGGAACTTTGACAGCGTTGTGACTTTAGGAATACAGAACGACACAGGCTGCGAAGTAGATCGCATTCAGTATCGGGCACCTGGACTATTGTATTGTTGACTAAATATTTGGATCCTTGCTCATTCAACAGGTATTTTTGCACACCTGCATACCTATATATTTGCATGAGCTACTTGTAAAAGTTTCAATTGTGTTCAAACAGATGTGGGAATTTTTATTGTCAACCTTTTTATAATGATTGTAATCCTATAGACTACTTAAAAAGCACCTTTTGGGGTTGAAAGTTGCTAGCAAATATGTTGCAGAACAAGGGCACTTACTCAGATTATCTCGATATGAGGTCTGTTGCTCTGGTTGTGTTCTGTGTGCTGTGGATATGCTTTTTATAATTAGGTACTTGAACTTCTATTCTTTCGTATTAAATATAGCAAGGCAAATGCATCACTGAGACTCTTGATTTGCAGTATTTGGTGGCACTATGATGTGTTCTTCAGCTCTTCTGATAGGTTTGATTTTTAATTAGATTTGTTAACGCGATTTGTTGAGAGAATCCTTTCTAGGACCATTCGAAATGTGATTTAGTAATGTTTAATTTAAATCATAATAAGATAGCTTTGAGAATATTTATTATACAGTAATTAGTCTCTTCTGCCCATTAAGTCTTCTCTTACTGTCTCAGATAAGATGATTTTAATCTTCTCAAGCAAGTAGATAGAAAGAGTGAGGAAAGTAAACTGCAAAAACTAGGATTCTTAGTTCAGATTCACCTCTTTTATTGCATTGTTAATACAGTAGAAACTGACTGGTCTGCATTGATGTGGAAGATGCAGTAGTGTATCAGGGATCAATAAAATTAATTAACATTAAATCTCACCCGTGGTTGATGATGGTTGTCTTCAGTCCACAGTGAGAATGACAAATCATTGGTAATGCTCCAAAATAAGTATAAGACTTCTAATTGCTGCAGTACCTCCTCCTGCCCTTCTGTGGTACAGGCAATAATCAAGCTGGGACTGCAGATGCAGACGTAGGTGTTCTCAAGCAGGGTTGAGAAATCCTTAGTTCTCACTGTTAACAGCCTGCAAATAGCTGCTCCTTACAATTGCCTCTCTCTGTAAACTGTTTCAGCAGTAGTGGTGCATAAATGTCAAGACTTCCCTTCCATTTGGAAGAAAAACCTTTTGCTTTCCCGTAGACTTTGGGAAGGAGCCTTTGCTTGCACAACCATAGTGTGTAATAGTGATTGAAGTGGTCATGGGATACAGTGCCCCAGATAGAAGACCTATGGCTTTGAACACCCTGGTCATAAAAGCCTCCTTCTGCTTATCTAGGAGGACAGAGACTTCTGGGGATTTTTTGTTTGTTCCTTTTTCCCCCAAAGTGAAGGGCTGACGCCAGTGTAAGGCAATAGGGATGAATTTTTTTTTTTCTTCTTCATTACTGGTATATGTAGAGGTTGGTGCCCAAGGGCTTTGTGGGGTTTGGCAAATAAAGAGTCGTTTTGCTGCCAATTACCAATTGGTGGAAATTTCTGAGCCTATTTTCTCTAATGTAGTAATTGCTTATTCTTCTAAATCTGCTAGGGAGGCAGATCTTTTATGTTCGTTGTACTGTTGGCACAGCTTGAAAGGCAACCATTAAAAGACAAAAAAAAAAAAGGCATTTTGTAAATGGCTATGTTCCTATAAATGTAGCTCTTATGTTTCTCGGTTTTGTTTGGGTGTTTTTTTTTCTGTTCCCTACTCCTTCATATTTTTATCTCTGAGGAAATAAATTTTTTTGGTGCTTTTTGTGAGAATAGATTTAGGTTGTATTTTCTGTTTAATACAGAACTGATGCTGAAATTCAGGTATTTAAAACATGCATGTTTAAAATTTGCATCCTTTTATTAGGGAATATGTTGTTCTGTTAACTTACGCAGTGATTTTGTTTTCCAATAGAACTATTTAATACGTGTAGTAAGAAATGATCATGAAACCAGTGATCTATGAAGAAATCCTTTTAATTTTGAGCAGTACAGCAGAAAGGATGTTCTCAAAATAGTTTTATTTACCCTTCTGACTTCATTAATCTTGACTGTAACAACATCTTGATGATAATAACACAGAGAATAACATCCAAGTTGGATATTTTCCTTGATTATCGTGTACGAAGACAGACAATTATCTAGCTTTTAATTGTAAGATTTTGTAACACTTACAAGGTTTCCTTTTATCTTCACTTTCAATATGGATGCCATAACTTAGGATATCAGTGCTTTGTAGCCTCAAGTACAGAATTTTTTTTTAACGACATTGATGCAAGCTTGACTTTTTACTTTTAAGCTCTTGAGCAACCAACTTTTTTTACCTCCCAAGACTTTTGTGATGGTTTCTATGCAAGGGAAAATATTCCTGTAAAAGTAACTAGGCTTTAACTTTGCAGTGCAGGCTTCTGCTCTTCCAGTCTTTGTGCTTCTGACATTGAGGTTTGCCTAATACGTTTGCTTGACCAAAGTGTTTTCGTTAGTTGGCTGCGTTTTTCCTGGAATCTCTCACTACCCTATTGTGGAGCAAGGACAGTCAGACTGAAACTTCTTCAGTTGGGAAGTTAACCCTTTGTTATCTTGGAAGAGAATGGAGGCTTTCTATCTTGCTAAACAAGCTTCAAACTTCTGTCATTGCAAAGTATAGGGTAGCAACTTAATGATAAATTATCTGCACTAATTGTTTAAAATAACATAAAGTATGGAGGGAGTGAGAAACTCACAAAAAGCCATACAGAACTCTAAAACATGTATTATTTGACACAAAAAAGAAAACTAAATCTTCACTCCAGGAAGACAGTAACTTTTTAAGCTTGTATTGTGTTGCAATTTCATGGATTAATATCCATAACAGGATTGAAAAGGTGGATGAGCCACCTTTTCTATACTCCGTTCCCAAAATAGTGGGGGCGTACCACAATAAGCCTTATTTTAAAAGTTTCTTTTGATGGGCTACAGGTATATTGGTGGCTATCTCTGAAACCAAAAGCTCCCCAATTTTCTGTTAATGAAGTTTTTCATAAGGTGTTCATTAAAAGTAGATGGGTAACTGAAAAAGCAGTTATTACATTTGGAAGTATTCCATCAGACTCATCATGCTCTCCGCTCAGTAATTTTTTATTTTCCAGTGACGGAATTGAAAAATCTTAGCAGAGATGTACTGGAAATACTAAGGAGACCAACTGAAGCTGTTACCATACCCATCATAGAGGGCAGAAACCAAAACAAGGGATGAGCAAGAGACATCTCATTTATTAGTACAACCAATATTCCCCACATTCTTGTTTCAGTCCTTTTGGCACATAGGCTTCTGTCATTCAGGTCTGAAAGTCTCCATTAATATAGCATTTTTACTACAATCTTAATCTAAGTGAGAGCTCACTGTTTAGTACTGAGACAAGTTTTTGGAACAAAAGAATTTGGTTTTCTCAGTTTTCCAGTTTTGTATGCGAAGTCATACTTGGATGAGATTTTTTTTTTAAAAAAAATAATTTTATTGCAATTAACTGGATAGTTTTAGCAAATACCTTTAGTTCAATTCTCTCCTACCTAATGATAATGGAAAGGCTACTTGGTTTTTGACGTATCTTATTCATCAGCAGTACGCTTTTTTTAAGGAACCAGGCACTAGGAGTTAGGTGTACTTTTTTCCTTTTTAAATGTCATTTAGTTGTACTGTTACATCACTATCTGACATCTCATTGCAGGCTGAGAAACAACTGTAATAGAAACTTGCTTCCATGTTAGCAGGCATTATATGTAATTGAAAGCTACTGAAACCAAAAGAAGTCTTTATCGTACATCTCAGGCTCTAACCTAGTATAGCCACTTTCACAAATGTATTGGAAATAGCACAGATTTGAATTTTTGCTACATGCAATTCTGTAAGAACATAGAAAGCTCCAACTTTTTTTCAATTCTAGTTCTGCTGAAATTTAAACCAGCACTTTAAGCTGAAATGTTGCATTAACCTGCAAGTATGAGGGAAAAAAAAAATCCTTAAGCCCTTGCATTCCTCACGTCTCTTAAAAAGACTTATATATAGTTATATGCTGTATACCTGCAGTGGCAGCTGCAAAGGGAGTGATGCTCTGCATTGCAGATCTCACAGAGGTTTGGCATTTTTTGGCAAGGAGTCTTTCTTCTCCTAGCTTTGAGACTTTGAACAGGAGTGATAGTCCCTGCATTCATCTGAAAGGCTGAGGGTCAGAAGAGGTAGAGTCAACTTTTAGAATGCAATTTAAAGTTTGCCAAACAAACTGTACCAGGCTACATGGTGATTTGACACTAGGGATATGATTGACAATGTAAGTACTGAAGGAGTAGATACATTGGATAGAAAGGCTTTTCAGAATTTGTGACTGTTGTCCATAAGAAAAAGCATGTTAATCTGCTTACTACGTGGCAAATTACACAAATGAGAGTTATATCTACCCTGGGGGGGAAATCACTGCAGCCTTTATATTGGTTTATAACACTTAAATTTATCAGCAGAGTCTGTGCAACATATGAGAGAATGGAAACAGGACATTACCTCTGAGACCTCTCGATGCAGCAGTGCTGCATGTAAGAATGGACTATCAACTTGAAAGAGGCATATATATTGTTGTTTGGGGTTTAAATGTTGCTTTGGTTGCGTGGGGTTTTTTTTTTTGTTTGAGGTTTTTCTAGCTCGCATGAGTCCGCAAACTAATATTGTGTAAGAAACAGTAAAACATATCGATGGAGATGCAACCAGAAGTATTATTTTAATTGACTTTAAAAGAGAGAGAATAGAACTTCCGAGAGAGGGACCTTCCAAGAGAACAGGAACTAAGTGGCATTGGAAATGAAACCAGAAAAGATACACGCAGTACAGAGGAGGAAGAGAAAAGCTTGTACTAGATGTTGTCAAGAGCCATATTTCTCAGTCACTGGATGGACATGAAACAAGACCAATGTGGAAGAGCTGAAGATTACTTTCTAAGGCATAGGGAAACCCTGAAAAAGAGTATGGAGGAGTCCTAGAAGAGTTTAATTGTCCTACAGCTAATATTCATTGGGGCAGATGAGTGTCCCTAAGGTTGAGCTAAATAAACTTCACTCTGAGAATTATGGGGGAAAAAATTGAGGAAGTGAATCACTTGCTGATGGTTGGCTGGATCCTTTTCCCCTTTTTTGAGTAAATAGGTAGCAGTGGAACGCCTCTCTTACGTGGAAGTTGAAAAGTTCCACGTTATTTGGTACAGCCATCTTTATGTGGGTTACAGGCTTGAAGGGTTCTGACATAGCACCTGTCTGGTCAGGGAGCCTCCTGTTTTGGATTGAGCTCAGGACACAAAATGCTTCAACAGAGTGTATGATGTGGGGGTTTTGGGGGGTTTTATTGGTGGTGGTTTTTTAACAATAAAGAGTTATGAAACAATGACTTGACTGGGGAGAGAGACAAGGGGAAGAAAACAATAGTGGCTACTTCTTGTAGCTGAAGCAAGTTTTTTTGACACTGTCTTTTCACATCAGTCAGCTAGGGAAGCACGATCTAGAAAAAATGTACTACTTACTAGATTAGTAAGTACAAAGAACACACCAAACAGATGAGCTGCAGGAAACCTGGGCAACGGAAAATTAGAATAATCTTGACAAACTGCAAAAATACCTTAGGCTAAAGGAGGCTGAGTAATCTTAGACCCGCTGGTTATTAACAATGCAGGCAGGAAGCGGCAGGTAGTTCTGGTTGAAGTGGTAAAGGATCCCAGCTGAAGATGAATTAGTGGTTGTGCATAGGAGAGGAAAGCCAACACCCGTACAGAAGTTACGGTCAATCGTCTTGTTTCTGATGTACGTGTCAGGTGACCATTCTGCTCTGTCTCACTCAATGCAATGATAGCAGCAAGAGAGAGCTTCCTTATGGAAAATCCAGAGAAGTGTAAAAAGAATTAAGAAAACATGTTCTATGAAGGAAATGGGATTGCTTAGACTAGAGAAAGATCATCAACAAGTTTTCAGGGGGATGAACAAAAAAACCTAGCAACAAAGAAAAAGGAAATGACTTCTGTGTCTTCCCTGTGTATAGGAAAAGAAATAATAGCCTTAAAGTTAATCGGACCCAGTGGAACTCAGTGGTAAATAGCCACTGTAAAATTAAGATTAACGAAGAGGTGATTTTGTTGGAGCAGATAAATGGGGTCTAACAGTCTCTGAGGTTTCTGAAAACCTTTTCGGTTTTTTTTGAGCATTTTTGGTAACTAAAGATTATCTACAACTTTGGAAGAGCTGTTGAGCTAGAGGTAACAAAAATCTGAATGCCAGTTAACATTAAAATGTGCGCGTATACACACTTGCATCCCACAGAAAATTCATACAGCAGGGTTTACAGCTAGAGTAAGTTTTATCCCGGTGCTAGCAAACCTCTTCTCATATGTGATATGAAACGTGATTTAGGTGAAGTTGGGCTTGTAGTACTAGAGGCTAGAATTGTTTCAGAGAACAACTGTGGAGAGATGTCTGTCTAGGCAGCGTGGAATACAAATCTTGCAAGTCTGGGGAAGACAAAAGAATTAAAGGTGGCCCTAATCTAGAGGAAGTCTTTATGACAGGAAATTAATTCGTCCATGGACACCGCTACGTGATATTCTTATTCAGACTTTCAATCAGTATGCTCAGAACTGGAAGCTGTGGTTATTTATTGCTAGAAGAAAGGAGGAAATAGTGTACTCAAGCAGAGGAAATAATTTTGGCCTCCGTCCTGGACATAGAAATATTCGCATCTGTAGTTATTTATGGAAGGAAGTGTTATCTGAAACTAAGCTGAAATTAACTGTGCCCTGTCATAGATGCAGGGATCTGAAAAATACCCTAAATATGAAAATACAGAGATCTTTTTCCAGCTACAAATCTTTTTATGGAACACTTTCTAAAGCATTTTCATTACATGCAGTGATGCAAAGGCCACTATATAGAAAGTATTTACAATTTTTATCACAGTTGTCTGAGGATCATATCGCCAGTCCAATTACCATTTTGAGGAAAAAAGAAAATGTGAAACAGTAAGGATTTTATTTAAAATTAACAAAGTTATGATGCTTAAGGTGCTGCAGAAGCAGCATTAAAAAAACCCCAGAACCTTGAACGTGTAGTGAGTCATCTCAGAAG
>NW_009595070.1:19517-25353 GCF_000690535.1 Cariama cristata
TAAACTGCAGGCGAACAATAATGCTGAGGAAGCTCTTCAGCTTTTTTGCATATGCAAAGAATAAAGGTCATGCCATGTGAAATAGCCACAGTCTAGCACTGGAAAACTTGGCTCTCTGCAACAAAGGTCTTTAGAATTTGTTGGGGAGGGAGCAGGGTGAAACCACTGTGTATTATTTTTACTTTCTGGAGATCAATAACCCAAAATACAGTACAGATAAAACACAGAATGTGTATCTCTTTCCTCCCCCCAGGGACACATAATTCTAGCTTTGGGGATGTGGTGTGATGTTACTGAGAATGTAATGGCTGGGGTCCGCTGAGTGTGAATTTAATCTTTTTTTCAGTGAGGTAAGGTTTAGGTATGTAATTAGTAATACCCACTGCCATCAAACTAACAGGTTGGTGAAGAGGGATGTTAAAATAATAGAGTATTTGTAAAGATGAACACAAAATCAGACCCTGATGTGAAGTCAGCACTTTTAAATTAGAGCATGGCAACTGGAAAAAAAAAATGCTGCTATTTTGGCTGAAAGGAAGCATGTGTGTCCTGTTAAAAGTGACATCCAACTTGCTGGAGTCTTTCTGGATCTATAGAGAGGATAAATCCTACTGGGTTTTCAATTTTTGTCTGTGCACACCAAGAACTGACAGCACTTAATAAAAATGACACGCTGCACAGTGTGGGAAACAATCACTGCAAAAATAGCGATGTCACCAGTGGCAACGTTGTATCTTTGTTGATGCATGATTACAATAATTTTAGGGCTGGGTTACAGAAATGGTGTGTGTAGCTCTTGGAATAAAAGAGGGGTATGCAGTCATTGTCTGCCATCTGCCACGCTAAAGATGGAATCACATGACTTGGAAACTAAACCTTGGGAATTTGTGGTGTCCCGCTGAGCCTGGCCATTAACAGATAATTAGTCTGGTAAAAATCTTTTGAATTCATTCTGCAGCTGTCATATGCCAGATTAGGATTTGTGTCACAGGTTCCTCATTACTTTGAGATCTTGGATTTATTTTTTTCTGTAATTAAATTACCCTATGTTGCTTCAGTAAACAGTTCTCGCATTATCACATTTAAACATCCAAACTTTTCTTTACACCTTACAGTGTAAATCTGTTTACCAACCACATATGAAAGGGTTTCAAGGTTGAATTTTCTCCATTCCTGTTCATAATGCAGTCTATAAGCAAACTTTCTAGTTCTAAGATTTGTCTTTCAGGTTGTCAGGTTGATCGATCTGTTAGAGTAGCTGCTTCTTGGTTGGCTGTAATCAGACTGTCAGTGTCTCTGAAGTCCACTGAAGCAGAAATAGTGAAATCTTAAAATATGAACTTTTCTTCTAGATTTATACTAATTGTTAAGGAAAATGGCGTTCTCTTCCTTAATAAATTAATGACAGGAAACATGAAACAGTTTTTCAGAGGGAGGAAAGGGAATATTAATCTTTAATGTTTAAAATATTGCTAGCTGATTAATTTGCAATGAACTCTTAAACACAGTAGTCTGAAGACTCTGAAGGGAAAGTAACATTGAAGTAATCAGCAACACAAGCCAACTTTTAAAAGCAGAGAGCGTCCCAGGACTTAAATGGAACAATGACTCTGTGGCTTGAAGTTTGTAAGCTTTGCATAGGAAGGAGTGATACTCAGTGTTTTCACTGTAGGCCGTGAAAGTCAAGTGTTCTTGTAGCACTTCTCTTTGGTTACAAAGTCAACAATCGTATTCTTCTGTTGTGCAAATATGCAATCTATGCCATGTTCTTAAACATTTATTTTGTTCTTATTTGTTTGGTGTTTTATTTATTGATACATGGCACAGGGTACCTCTGCAATTGTGGAAGGCTTTTGGAAGAAACTGTAATATTTCAGAAGAAAGCAAAAAGAATAGAACATAACTCATAAACTAAATGGCAAGTTAGATTTTTGAGCTAGTAAGTTTGGCATTTCTTGGCTTTGCCGTTCTTATCTCTAACTTCCAGCTCAACTAGTATTTAGTTAGGGAATTCCAGTCTGGACAAAATTATTGGAAATAGGCCAGTCAGTTAAGAAAAATAAAGATGACTGAGTACAAGCCAGCCAGAATCCTCTTTTAAGTGCTTTCTGAAGGTGCCGTTTTCTTGCATGTGAGAAAGCTTGCAGCTTCCTTTTTAATGAAATCAAGGGTCTGGTTGATTTAAATCTCAACAAAATTGAACAAGAGAGATTCAAGCATAGATAAATGTTGAGTTGGATCCTAGTTAAAGGGTGTTAGCCCTATTGTCCCTACATTTTGCAAGGGACCCAATAACACAGACACTTAGAATGTGCCTATGTGGTTGTACAGGCAGACGTCTGACACCAGCTAGCTTTGATTCGTATAACTTGGGGACCTGGAGGTGGTCTGTGTCTGATCAGACTGCAGACTGATTGACATCATATCTAGTTGTTATCAAGTGGGTAGACATGTTCTCACCCGGTCAAGTATATAATGCTTTTTAAGGTAGGAAGTATTGTTTCTGTTGCAAAGAGAATTGGAATATAATATGTGCACTTGGTAATATTTTTTTAGTTTACTAGACTACCCTGGGGGTAGTAGAGAAGCGATTGATTTTTTCATTTGTTTTTTTCTTATAGGCCCTCCTTACCATGTGTCAGACAGTACGAAAAAGCTTGTAAAATGAGTATTTTTTCCTTTAATATATTTGCTTTATTACCAAGTTTCAGATTTTTGTTTCTCCTTTTCCTGCAGAAATGAAGGGTGACTTTGAAGGGTTTTTGATTGAGCAGTTGAGGTTCCACTCATATTGAAACTGAGACATCATGGCTGTATGACTGACTTTTCTGGATTAGCTATACTAATATATTTCTAATACTCTATTTCTGTATATTTCTATCTATATATTGCGTTTCTAGCATGTACTGTGCCATAAACAGAAGTATTTTGAATATTTGGTTACCAGGTTTTCCTGGAATCTGGGGCAGTTTTCAGATGCATTTAGATACAGGTTCATTTCTGCAGTCATGTTACAACTGGGAATAGTAATTCAGCCAAGGGACATCTAAAAGTAATTTAGCTAGAATCCTTCATATAATCACTTTTGGAATAGAAGAAGTAAACAGCCTGTTGAGATATAGGACTGGAGGGGTCAACATGGCTTGAGAATATCCAGTTGCCAATTGGCATTGGCAATCTCATATGCTTTATGACCAGAATAGTTCACAAGAATGTCCACTGTGTCCTTCTCCTATACGCTGCTTGTCACAAATCCATCCCCACAACCTGCATCATAGTGAAGATTGCTGATCCATGGAACTTTGAGACTTTGAGGTTTGTGTACTACAGAGAAAGAATGGGAGAGATGAAAAATGTTCTTTATAACCTCAACTTCTACACTGCCAAGTAATTTGAGATGGGCTACTTGAAAATAATTCTAGAAATTGGACAGTGTTCTGGCTTTCTTAGGAAAGAGAACACACTGATGGATTTGATACCTGACTCAAAACAAACATCTCTGCAAACGAAATCTGTATACTACAATTGGCTTTATATGAGCCTAAGAGGAAACATGGCATGGTGAAGGTTTCTGGGAGACTTAAGTATTCTGACCAGTTCTCATTGTGGCTGTTTTTTTTTTGCCTCAAATGGAAAAGTATTCTCTCCGCTTCCCTGGAGCTGAGGGGTTAAGCAGGGAAATCTGTCTTCTGCAAGTACCCATGCAAGCTCTGGCACAGCAGATTAGTGTGTAAAAAAATTATGTAATAGAGCAGATTTGTAATATTTTTCGTTAATACATACTTGTAAATGTTACATATAATACTTCATATATTTTTACTTAAAGCATAAATACAGTAAAATTGATATTGTAAGCTTGTGAAGTCTAAGAGGAAGATGATGAACAAATGATGAAATCTGATTCACAAAGCTCTGTACTTTGTCCTTCTTTGTTTTCATACACAAACAATAAAATTTCCTGCAGTTTTAGTATCAGAGTGGCTGTTGGTATAGACAATGGATTTGTTATTACCTGCAGTCCTTGAAGTCTGATGCCTGCTTAAGAACACACTTCCAGTTCAAGCACTAATCCTCCTTTATTGAAAGGGATTTGCTCTTTCTTTTTGGACTGATGTACATAATTGGATGTGTGAGAACCTCATCGTTGTCTTCTGTCACGCATTACTGAGAAGCCCATGAGAGAAGGTGCAGTCCAAGATGCAAAAGTGGTTTTTGAGAAGTTTTTAGGATCTGAGACAGCTTCAGATACTCTTTGAACTAGTAGCTATTATACACATTTGCTTGGTTTGGACACATGAATATATTTTGATTTCCTTCAGTGCACTTCATCTTTTGCACGCTATTTTTTTTTCCTGTCTTCTACTTCTCAAATATTTGACTTTAAAAAAATGTATTTGTGATACTTATATCTAAACAACTTCTCTTTCCTCCCATATATATGTCACTAACTATACAAAATTTAGAACAGTATTATAGTAAGTGGGGGAATGAAGGTGTTTGACACTACTTCTTATGAATTACAGAGACTTGGCTGGAATTTCCAAAATAACTATCATGGCTTGCTCACATATTTTGGCAATAATCAGTGTGAGGTGTAAGCTTCTGTTCTTTGAACTTCTATTTTGGTACTTTATTTACCATCATAGTAACTCCATTTTCATATATATCTCTCTGTTAATATATGGGAGATATTAGCATTTATTTTATATTAGGAGTGTTCACTGGTCATAATATTGTGTAACATCTTTTTTGCTAAAATCTGCATGAAGAGAAGTACAGGTTAAATGGATGAACATTTTTATCTCCTTTTTTTTTTTGGGGGGGGAGCATGTAAGTTTTTCCTCTTCATTTAAAACCTATGTAACAAAGTATGATTCCCACTACATATATAGTAATGGAAATAAAAAGGACTTGCCAAATATTTCGGTTGTTCCAATACAAATCAAAAGACATGAGCAGAAGATTATCAGATGCACTGAGACATTATGTACCTCTAAAAATGATTAGGAGTTTAACACCTTTCTTACTCTTATCTGAGGCTTTCAAGAACTCTCTGTCCCAGTCCTTAGTATGAAATAAGATTTATGTGGTGTTTTTGGAGGTAAACACTACTGTAAGTTATCAAGTATGGGGGAAGGGTCAATCTGAAAATTGAGCCTGATTGCTGTTTAAGAAAAAAGCACCTCTAGTTTTAAAGCTATTAAAATATGATTAGCCAAATAGAGTCTATATGGCCAGATCACACCACTTAAACCCTGTGGTCTCTGACCTAATTTAATGAATATAGTTTTCTAGTGAGAACAAGTAGAACAGCAATGTACTTTATAAGCTCAATGTTCAGCTGTATCTCCATGTGAAGGCAGGGAAAAAAACGCTATGAAATTGTCTTGGACATCTGAACTGTTCAAGTGAGGCGTTTTTCATTCTTTACTCCTATACTCATTAGAGAAATAAAGGATGGACTCAGCTATTTGGACTTTTACTGAGCTACTTTTGACTGGAGAGAGAACAGCCAGAGCACAGTGCCATCCAGCTACATTTCTTTGTTTGCTCTAGTTCTCCTTAATCCTCCTTAGTCTAATGCATTCCTTGGATAAGTATTGCTAAGTTAAGGTATGCAAAACTACTCCACTGCTTGCGTATTAGTGGCAAAAAAACTCTGCAGGGATTTTGATCAACTCGGAACCCAGCAGGCTTCCAGAATGAAGAGGGACTCCAAATCTATTAATAGCTCTGCCTCCCAGATTTCTACTTCATGCTCACACTGTGGGGAAGATCCTCGTGTCACATCCTAGACCACCTTTCTTCATCTGTTGGAAGGTAGATGCAAGCCCAG
>NW_009595070.1:25384-93532 GCF_000690535.1 Cariama cristata
ATGCCTAAATGCTTATCTGAAATTGGAAACTTCAGTTTATCCATCTTGCTTAAATAGGGATTCTGAACTAAGTAATAAAAGCGGCTTTCACTGCATTAGCCCTGTCACCAGGGTCTTCACTTGATGGCTGGGAGTGAAGGGCGTTGTTTGTTTATCGAAAGCCTCCCTGAAGAGAGGAAACAGGATAGTCCATGGTACTATCCTACGGAGAATGTTACTGTCACGTACAAACCATTTTCTACTTATTCTTCTAGTTACAAAAGATAAATTATAATAAAAAAAAGTCAACTGGTAAGCTAAGGAAAATGAGATGCATACCTGCTCTGGTTATTCTCCAGTGTTTGGACACAAATGCTGAATACACATTGAGTTATATTTTCTGGACAGTGGAAGAACTGTGAGAATGGGGCTTTGGATATTTCTGCTAAATATGACTCCCCAGTGTTTCGCTGCTCTCAAGTTTGCAGCATATATCTGAAACGACTTCCAAATCTTTTCATGTGGTTTATGTTTCCTTTTTTCCCCTTCTTCTGTAGCGGAGTTTATCGGTGAAATTCTATTGAAATCACATGGGCATTTGAGGCAAAATATGCCTGTCTTCTGGCTTGTTTACCTGATACTTAGAAGTGCATCTGTCTGTTAAATGGAATCTTTTCCTTTTCCTAAAATTTTTCCAAAATTATAATCTCTGTGTTTCCTCCTTCTCTTCAAAGCCAGTGAGAATTGATAGAGATCCTGGCAACAGGACATATTTCTGAAATTCTCATTGCTCTGAACAAAAATTCTTTGTTGCTGTCAATATTGGGGAAGGCTGGAGGGAAAAGCTAGGGTCCAGTATTTTCACATGGCAGACCCAACAGTGAATCCTTGTTAGTACACTGGTAAGAATTACAACACTGCTTCTTTTGTATGATTGCAAAAAAAGGGTTATGTGAAGTTCAAAACTGACTCGGGACTGAACTAAAAAAGCCTTGTCAGGTGTGACATGAGAAATAAATATTAATACCTGTTGTGTACATTGACTTTGTTAGGGATGAGGCTGAAGTTAGAGGCTCTCTGTGACCTTAGTTTTTTCTCCGTGTTTTATATATCCATATATAATTAATCTCGAAATGGTTTAGATGATTCATCTTCCCTCATACAGTGAGTCATTTTCAGTCTGACTAGCATACTCGAAAGATTTTATTTTTAGCTAAGGGCTAGATACTTTGTGTATGACACCTGAATGTTTGTGAGAGGACCTTATCTGTAAACTGTCCTCAGTTGGCAGGGAACAAGTTATAACTTTGTCTTATTCTATAAAAATTGTCTTTTAATTGTCATTTGCTATAATAGAAAGTACAGGCTTTTTTGCGAAATGGAATATTAACAAGGAAACTCTTATTCTCATAGTGTATTACCAGGTTTCAGTGAGAAAAGGGACTTTTATCAGTATAATTCTTTGCCATATATGCTTGAGTTTCTGTATTTTGTAGAATACATAAATGAAATTGTTTTCAGAATTTGTATCCTTAAAACAGCAAATCTAATTTGTTTTTAATAGAAAGTACAGTTTAAACGTTGTTCACTTAATATTCTGCTTGACTGGATTCTTTGATGGTTAAATCTGGCTGACAGTTCCTAGAATTTTACATAGTAGGCTATACTTCAAGTCTCCAAACTCATGAATACGTTTCCAACTATTTTAAAAATTAAATTCTCAAATCAAAACCCGAGTTCTGAGAAATTAATTTTCCAAAATACCTGCCTGTTTTCACTAGTGCATAGATATGCTTGAAGTAGGTAGCACTTGACAAGCTATTCATTTGTAAAACTGTGATTATAAAATTGCTGGTTGCAAATTACTTGTTCTGCATCACTTCTTTAGCAGAAACTTGATGTCTGCCTTCCTCTAATTCACTGTGACCCTTCTCCATCACCTCTCTGATGGGATTTGATTTACATTTGTTTTGCTTGTTTTGCTTCTACTATTGTGTTCTATTAAGATAGCCTTGGAAACCCCTCAAGTGATTTCAGTCTAAATATGGCATTCTTTTTTTTGCCTTTTTTTTTTATCCTTACCATCAGTAATGTTAGTGTGTGCTGGGGAAGGTATGTAAATTAATGCATCTTTGGGCAAGGTGTTAGCTGTACAAAGTTGTATATACAAGTTGAGGGATAAACTTACCTGCTTACATGTTCACTCTCTTTGCTATCTTTCTAACTTAAAGGGATTGAGAGCTTTTAATGGTTTTTTTGTATATTTGGTGTAAATGCTTTACTTAAGGAATGTTCTTTGTTCAGTTCCTGGTGATAATATGCAGTTTCTACTGAAAGACAAGTGTAATATTTCAGTAATTCTAAAATTGCATCAATGTAACCCTAAATGTTGACTCTATTATAATACAGTGTCATGACCTTATTCAGAGTGATAGTATGGCTTTTTATAAATAATAGCAAAATGACTTGACTGTGAATTTTCACTTGCTTTTTCTCCTCCCTCTCTTGCAATCTTTCCTCCAGTGTGGAATGGATTTTATTTAAAACCGGACATTGTAAGCTTGTGCTATCAATAGATTTTTTTGGTTTGGTGGTTGTTGTTGTTATAACAAACTAGTCAGTAATTATAAAATCTTTTAATGGCAAATCTGTCAGAAAACCACTATGAATTTTTGGCTGTGGATGTAATAAAAGTTACCTAAAACACTGTATTGAAAGGATAAGTAATCTTGTAACTTGATGAAAAATATTTCTTTGTCTTTAATTGATGAAATACTGAA
Organism: Cariama cristata; assembly: GCF_000690535.1. Lineage (NCBI taxonomy): Eukaryota > Metazoa > Chordata > Aves > Cariamiformes > Cariamidae > Cariama > Cariama cristata. The sequence goes on from NW_009595070.1 coordinate 28,144, forward strand.
GCTTCAAAACACTCAAATTAAGTAAATATAATCTCACTATGCAGGAAGGGATTTCTGTCGAATGAAGGCTATTTTTGTAGGAACTATGACAAATGAAGACTTTTTAAAATTGAACTCAATTCAGTGGGTTAAAGTTTTACTTTCCTTTGGCTGAATTTGTTCACAAGCTTAATGTTAGTAAGGAATAAGTAACTGTGTTTCCCAGGAATTGTGGAGATTGGAGGGGCCATCATGAAGTAAATGAAATGCACTTTTGTGGTGTTTCTTTAAAAGAATGTCACGTGACAGTTTTAGGAAAAGCTGACGCAGCATTTGCCACTTCAAACTGACAGACAATAAATCCATGTAGAGGATTTCTGCATTCATTTGCCTTGGATATTCGGAGTTTACAATGACACACAATAAGCCTGGCTTTTACTTCGGTCTACTTGACTGAAGTAAAAGCGCTTATATTAGAATACTTTATTTTAAAAGCAAAAATGTCTGTGAAATTTGCAAATTTTGACAGAAAAAGTTGATATTTACTGTGAAATCTCCAAGTTGGCAAATGACTGGAATAACTTCTAAAGCACACGCCGAGAGGGTGGCACAGTTGGAGACTGAGGGTAGATACATTTGCATATAGCCTGTAAGGCATTAAAATTAATATGATTTACTTTTCTAACTTCTATACTCGCTAAAAAAGCCATAAAATACCTCATCTCTTTCTAAAAATGTTTTAAACTTTTGCTCTTCCCATCTCTAATATAAGCTTGGAGGGAGATGAAACATGTACATGTTTTTAAATAGTGTTACTTTCATAACTGTTATATTTTTAAATGTTGCTGCTTTTCTATTCTTGCTGAGTCTCACTGCTTTTTACTTCCCTTGAATATTTCTTCCCTTTTACTTGGATATTTCTGGGGTCTGTGTGTAAACTTAAATTTGGGTTGACAGTACTTAATTAAACGTGAAGCATATTAAGAGAAACTCTGTGTAGGGGGAGATTGCACTTCTGCTGTGAATTTTTTAGGTGGTTGGTTTGGTTTTTTAAGCCTACTGTTTTTAGAGTTATCCTATTACAAATAAGTCAACCAAATCAGAGAAAAGAATCTTTGCAGGAGGACTAAGAACTTTTGCTGAACTTGGTTTTTGTACTGCAAGCACTTCATACTGTATCTTTTAGAGCGTTCTCCAGATAGACTTTTAGGAATATCTGTACTGGTAGATTCTGAGTTGACAAAAATCAGCACAAGTCCAGAGAATCTGAGCGTTGCTTGCTTGTAGGCTCTGAGCTATCGTATTTTGTTTGATCTGGGTCTTAAATGCAATAAAGGAATCAGAAAAATCAGTTTAGACTTTAATACAGTTCTGCAGAAAGCTGCGTTCAATCCTTGCCTGTAAACAGATTTCAGGATGACCGAGTTCCTCCGTGTTTATTAATAGTTCTCACTCCTTTAAAGGCACCATTATGTGACTGCCATGTATTGAATGTAAATATTTGTATAACAATTTCCAAGGATTTTTTTTTTTTCAGACTAGTAAGCAAAGAGTTTTATAACAAAAAACACAGCGACAGTCCCCTTTCCACCAAAGAAAAGCCTGTCAGTGAAACATCTATGGAGTACTTAGCAGATGCAGTGTGAACCATGGATTCCTGGAGTTGCAGTTCACTTTTCCATACGGTATTCTAAGCAGCAGTTTCAACATGATGTTCATAGAAAATAGATGATTTCTAAAAGCTAATTAGGAATAGTAAAGTAATAGCTGATAATTTTAAATTCCTTTCTTGGGGTTGTGCATCTCCACTAGAAATATTTCTGAGGAGGATCAGAAAAAGAAAAATAAAAAAAAAATTCCACTGATCCAGTATATGCTTTCTAGAAAACCTTTTAGCATTATGCCCTTATTTGGGGAATAAATGAACCATGTTGCTGGTTATTTCTAGGCATTTTCTTTAACTCATCTTCTAAGAGAGCTTCTTGTTTGGGGAAGACTTTGCAAGTCAGACAGGTATCTGACAGCCCATTTTAAGGCACTGTACAGAGTGCACTGTACTGCCAGTCCGTTTCAGAGTACCAGTAGAGGAAACGTCAGGGTAAGTAAAATCAAGGAACTATGATTGGATATGCTGAATGCAGATAAGAATTAAGACTTTTGCAGTGAATCTGGCAAAAGTAGCTGGGCTTGGGTTCTAATTTTGAACACTAAATCAGTTGATCACCGAGAGGACCTGGTGGAGATCTGCTTGGCACATGTAGTGAAACTCTACCCAGAGCTAGTAAAAACAACATACATTCCCAGAAGCTGCTTAGGAAGCTCTTTAAGCACTGGGGAGTATCTGCAAAAGCCTTAGACCTTGAAAGTAGAAATAAGGACACCAATAACCTCATAATGAAGGAGCCATCGCCAGAACTATACTCCCGCTTTAGCAGTAGTGACTGAATGGATTAAGGCTAATACTGCTGTAAACAAGTGTAGGAGTGGTTGAAATTCTAACCAGGACTCCAGTATGGACAAAAATTCTCTCAATGGGAGCAACTACAAGAGCAGGAGTTGTAAAGTGACTCTGTTAGGATAACTGATATGTGAGATTCAGTGATGATATCCTGACACATTTTTGTTTAAGTACCTGCTTTACCCTTTTATGGTCTATATTAATAATCTCAAGACTCTGGTGATCTTTCAACATTTGAAGAGAATGTCAGAAATCATGCCTGAGGAAGGTTTTTCTGCTCTTAGAGAGTATAAGATTCGGGTGGTCTAAGGAGGAAGAAAATGTCAAAAATACAGGTGTTTCTGTTTTAGACACAAGGTACCCACAAAATATTAGTCAAATGAGAAATATATTTTTTTCTTTTTTTTTTTTTTAAATCTACTTGTTCAGGAGCAGACAACTAACTGTATAGTAAGCCATACATGTAATGGAAGTTAGTAGGAAGAAAAAAGATGAATTGCACTATGTGCTTCTTAAATTGGGATGCGTCTCCAGATATTGTATACTTTTTGGAGATGGAACAAATAAAATCTTGACCTGACTGCAGGAAACTGGAGGAATGGGGTTGGTGCCATGTTGTTGTATGTGTAATCAGAAGTGTGTGACAATGACAACTTGCTGCAGTGTTTGCCTCAAAGCCCATGTAATTCTGAGCAGATCCACTATCTGCTCCTGATGTGCTACTAAATAGCACTCCTTGGTGCTGCTGCTAGTTGCAAGGTATGTTTGTGGTATTAAGAGACTGCCCATACTCCTTTTATTCTGTTGTATCACAAGCAGGCTGTAGTGTACAATGTGCATTTCTGTGCGGTTGCGTACCCAGATGCAGGCTGTGGAGCTGTCTGTACTACAGACCTCCCTTCTGCATGGACCAGACCTGAGTTTATAATACATTTCAGTTCCAGAAGGATCGCTTGACAGTGAATAGGTGCAATTGCAGTCTGGCTTTAAGTTGGCTCTGATATAAACAGCCGTGCGCTGGCAGCAGCCCAGGCCTCAGCTGCTGGGATTGGTACCCAGGATGCCAGACTGCCTTTTGCAAAGTTTTATGCTGGAGCATTGCTACTGTTAGTATTGAATGTGGCTAGACTAAAGCTACCCTGAATTTGTCTGCGCAAATTGGAGTCCATATTAGCAGAGTCAAGTTTAGAACTTATATGCAGATACTATCATCTCCAACCTCAAAACTATTTTTATCTTATTACAGAATACATTAAAAACCTATTGTAAATATGCTTTTCAGCTCTTTATGCCATGATCTTTGTCTGCTTAGTCTCGGTGAGGACATTGTTTTGTTTTTTAGGAAGAGGAGGAGGAAATTTGGAAGTTTTTTCTGTTCTGCAACTCAATCCCAACAATGGTACTGAAAAAAACCTGTAATCCAAGGATTCCTGAATTATTTGCATAGGTATTTCCATCAGCTGCAACAATAGGTACGTTTTGAGCCAGATTGAACATCTTGATACCGTTCTCTTTAAACTGGAGCATGGAGCATAGAGCAAAGGCATCAGCGCTGCAGCTTAGATTCAGCCAGACTGAGCTGGACCTTGATGAATTCCACTGGTTGGGAGCTGTGATGGGAACATCATGAGAGATGCCAGAGAGGTGTTGCAGCTACGGAAGCTTCCTGTTCTGTGGAGAATAACATGGCAATTCACCTGTTGTGGCTGCATTTGCTATTCTTAGCTGCCCCAGACTAGCTTAGGAACACAGGGAGCATCCTCTGTAGCATTGGAGGTGATCTCCATGTCACTAGCTGTGTATGTAATACAGCTGGGAATCCTCATCTGTTCCCAGTTTTGTTGTCAACTGTAGCATAGATTACATTTTTATCTATATTTGCAGTTTAAGTGATTTTTAAAATATCCCCTTCCATCAAAGTAGAAAACAGGTATGATAGATATAGACAAATGCTAAAGAAAACTAATTAAATGGGGAAAAAAACCCACAGTATAGCGAAGCAGTATTATTTATATTACACAGTGGCACTAACAGGCACAAAACTATCTCATAACTGCTCTTGCTGATATGTGATTAATGAGAAAAAAATGATGATATCTCCATATATAACTCTTGCTTCCAGTTCCATAGCCTGGTCTTACTTTTAGCTTGAAGCAGACTGGGTTTTGTTTGTTGTTTGTGTGTTTGTTTATTTAATGAGAAATGGGTGATTAGTGATTTCCAGACTGGCTAGCTTTGTACACAGTATGACTAGGAATGTGAAGGGTTTCTACTGCTGCATTTACTGTATGTGGAAAAAAAAAGGCAGTTAATACAGATAAAATAATGAAGGCTGATACATGAGGTCTTGAGCATCATGAAGACAAAGTATGATGAAATGCTTGATGAACTGGTAAATTATTTTTTTTAAAAAAATAATCCTAAGAACTTGAAATTAACAGATGTATCCCAATTCACATTTCTCATTGTATTTAAATGGCTTTCAGTAATGTATTAATGCTTCTAAGTAGTTTCTATATAGAGGAAGAAGGGTTATTCTGAAGTCAGAAGATATTTGTATTACAGGAATAAATATAGTTTTTATTTGCTCTCCAATGAGTGGTAGGAGTTTGGAAGAAAGTACTGCTTCAAATATTGCCAAATGTAAGTGGGAGAAAGTGAAAAATTCCTTTAAAGTGCCAGCATTGTTTTTTGAGGGTAGCAGAGCCTTCAGTGACTGTCCTTCAGTGCTGAGATTCACTGCGGTTGATGTTATGATTTGAAGATTCTTTTGCTCCATTTTACACTTCATACTTCAGTATCTTATAGAAGGAAGCCTGGAATGTATTTTTAAAGTTTCTTCCAAAAAAAAATAAATTCAATGGTTTGGAAATGGATCTTCAGTAACAATTTATGATGTATTGTTCCTGCTCTCTGAAAATTTATTTCTGGATATCAGTAATGAATTCTGAACTAATTAATTCAAAACAGGATGATCTTTTGCATGCATTTCAAAAGCACCTGTCATATACTTGATACATAGGTCCACAAAAGAAGATAATGTTACCAGATGCTTCCAATGTTCAGCAGCGTCTCTGATGTTCTGGCTCAGCAGAAACAGTCATCCAGACGGCTTTAGGGTTTTTAATATTTAGTAGTTTATTGCTGAATTATGACCCTATATGCATCTTTTTCACCTTCCAATTTACTCACACTTTACCTAAAAAAAAACAAAACAAGAGTCACCTTTTAATTAAAAAAAAAACCCAAACCTACTGAGTCACCTAAATCCTCTGCCTGACTCACCAAAGTCGAGTTCCAAGCTGCTAAAACCAAAACCCTTATTTGCAGTATAGCAATAAAAGTGTAATACAATGTGATTTTAAAATAGGATCTTTAAAACACTTTACCCAAGCCTTAGAGCAGATGCAAAAAAGGTCAACTGAGAGATGGGGCTTAGCACTTATTTTTTGTACTGTTATGTGGTCTGGAGAGTTTTGTGGGGCGAGGTTGGTTTTGTTCCGTGCTTCGGGAAGGGGGTGTCCATTTTGCTATTTTCTTGTGGATGTTTGTTTGAACAAAGAGCTGACATTTTCAGACATGAGGAATCGGTCTCAAGTTTCACCAGGGGAGGTTCAGGCTGGATATTAGGAAGAACTTCTTCACTGTTGGAGTCGTTAGGCATTGGAACGGGCTCCCCAGGGAGGTGGTGGAGTCACCATCCCTGGAGGTGTTCAAAAAACGTTTAGATGTGGCGCTTCAAGACATGGTTTAGTGGGTTTAGCAGACATGGTGGCATCAGGTATACGGTTGGACTTGGTGATCTTTGAGGTCTCTTCCAACCATAATGATTCTATGAACGAAGAAACGTGCATGAGATTTTGTTGGGTTTTGGTTTTAAGGAGCAACTGATAGGGACATCTTTTTTTCTGGCAGGACTTCTGGTATAACAGTATTGATACATCTGTTCCTTTGTCAGTGCCTAAAAATGTTATTTCTCTGCTGTCTTCATAATCCATTTGTTGTCTGAACATGGAATCAAAGATGTTTCTACATCTTAAAATGTGTTTTACATCTGTTTATCTAGTTAGTAAAGCAATTCAGAAGCAGCAGCAACAGACTTAGAAATAAATATTGGTTCTGGCTGGGAGCTAATGGAATTGAATTGGATCTCTGAAAGCCAGTTGCAAAGTACAGTTCCTGTTTCCTGTATTACTGTCATTCTTCTCGCACTTCTGAGCATCTAATCTTTCGCTTAATCAGTTATATCCCCATTGTTTTTACTTGATGCCCATAGCCCAACATAACTGTTCCAGATCTTGCACGCAAGTTCAACAGACCTCACTAGCTCATGACATGCAAAGCAGAGTAAGCATGGAAACCAGTTTGGTGCTCCCAAAATTAACCTTCACGGTATCTATGGTAGTAATTTTACACTGAATTTGTTATTTCATCTGTGAAATGTCATTGTTTGAAATGGTGAATAGAGAGCATTACTAAGCTTCATTTTGTTTCTGTATTTCTAGTTTGCAATTAAGTGAGGAGGACGTTGCAGGAATCAAATGCCTTTGAAAGGCGTGCGTGCTGTTTGAATGTATGGCAAGCAATTAGCATTTCAAAACCTATAACCTAATATTATAGAAATAGAACTGCAAGGTTAGTTGGAAGTGCAGTTGTTGTACTGAAACGGACAGAATGCTGATTAAATGAAGTAACTTAAGGGTTAGAAATGTTAAATGACCAAAACTTAAAATACATGTGAAAAGCATCCTTCTAGTCTGTAATTAGCTCAATAGATTTTAGCAAGACTTCTTATTATGTGAAGTGGTATGTATGAAGGGGACAGAACTGAGAGAGAGACCTGAATTTGTGGGGTACCTAAACCTTTTTCCCCTCCTATTGCAATGCTGTGAGAAGCAGCTTTGAATGACTACAAGATTGAAACCCTGACACAGGAACTCGGAAGACAATAGATTTTTATATCTCGACATAATAACATTAAATTGCAGTGAATCATGCATTTTGACTAATATTTTGAATCTCAGAGTTACTGAATTTGATTTGTTTAATAGAATTTGAACAGAAACCTGACTTTAGCGGCTACTACATGAACAATTCAAGCCATAGGAAAACCACAGAATCATAGAATAGTTTGAGTTGGAAGGGACTTTTAAAGGTTACCTAATCCACCCCCCCTGCAATGAGCAGGGACATCTTCAACTCGATCAGATTGCTCAGAGCCCTGTCCAACCTGACCTGGATTTGTTTCCAGGGATGGGGCATCTACCACCTCTCTGGGCAACCTCTGCCAGTGTAAAACTGTAAAACATCCATTTAAAGCTTAGATTCCTGAAAAATTGTTTGTACGCTTCATCAAAGGACCTTTCCAGATTTCTGCCTTTTCTTTTATTCTTTCTGCACTGGCCACAAACACTGAGTTTGAATTTCTTATTTGTCTGTGGAAAAATAGTTCTCATTTAAAGAACTGCTGCTTTTGTAACCTCTCCAGGAAACAGTGCCTGCCCACAAAGAGTGGAAACCTTGGATTGCAGTAGATTATCGCTGCATGCCACAGAACACTTCTGATCTAAAGAATCAGAGAAATGAAAGTACATTGACTGTTTGGCCATATGTTTTCATTTTTTTAAGTTCTCCATAGTATGTGAATGCCATGTTTTTTAAGTAGGGTGATTAGCTAAGGGCACTGATTTCTAAAATAGTGCGAAAGGGATAATTTTATGGAAAAAAAATGATGTCACTTATATTTTAACTGCATTTGTATCGTGGAACAGGGTGTCACTAAATCCATAAGATTTTACTGAATTGGATGAGCCTGCTATCTGTCCTTATATGTACACTTTTTCTTTTAATGTTCTTTCATAATACAAGTAGCTTTTATTTTTAGACTAGCTACTCAGTGGTAAGATGGAAGGTTAGCTGTGTGAAGTCAGGTGCTATTTTTGGTTCTGTATTAGGCTTGCCAGTTACGCCACTTCAGGAAAGAATCTGTTATGCTGACTTTTGAGCTGCTGTGATTAATGCACTTACGGGCAAAGATAGAATCCTTGCCTTGTAAATGAAAAGTGCTGGGTTTTGTGTTTTTTTTTTTCTCTTCAGACAAGCTGGATTATGGTCATATCATGAGCTGCGTTTATTAATTATGTTTCCATTTTCACCTTATTCCATGTTTAGTAAGGCTGTTGTTTCTTTGTGTAACTCTTGAAATTGAGAAGCATGGCGTTAAATTTCACTGTTTGAAACACTGAAATGATTGACTCTTGTTGAAGTAATGGATAATACTGTGGGAAGGGTTGTTCTGGGGGGGTTTGTGTTAGAGGTAGACAGGTGAGTTGGACAGTGTGATTCAAAATGATTCAACTTTCCAGAATTTTAGTCCTTTTCAGCCGTAACTATCTGATATCTAAATAGCTGCACATAATCAGTGTGATACTTAAAATAATAGTTTTGCAGAAAGAGGTAAGTTTTGTCCTTTGGAAAAACTGGTGAATGGACCTTGCCAGAAAGTTCTACAGTACTGGAAGGCTTTAAGAAATAGATGCATGTAGGAACTCACTTTAACTTGTGCATATTTCTACAGCTTATTTTTCTTACTGTCATTTCCATGGCAGTGAGGATGATCTATTTGAATCCCATCCAAATGCAATCTTCCATTTCCACATGTGTTCATTTTCCGAATTAAACTCTGAGATGTTAAAAATATATGCAAAAATCTGTTTCAAATGGAAAGAAACCTAAAATGTGAGATGTGCTCAGTTGTGCCCTCTGTTCCCAATAGGTGTATGACTGTATGAGTTGTGGTGGCCTGCCCACTCTGTTTATGCAGTCTTTCTGCATTGTCATACTGTATTAGGCGTTTCCTGGGCTTACTGCCAGACTTTTTCTGTTTACAAGGCAGCAGGCAAAGATTTAACATTTCTGTTTTCTTTCTTACTCTTTAGATTCCCTGTGGGACAGAAGGGTTTGTCTCCTTTTTCACTGCTGTTCCTCATCACAGAGTGTCAGTGAAAGGAGGTTCATTTTCTAATGCTGACTGTAATAATGTGACACAGCCATTGATTAAATAGTCATTCAGGAAGCTGGCCTAGAAGAATTAGTCTCATTATGGTCTTTGTTTCAATTTTTTTTTTCCTGTTTTCCTAAATAGGTTAACAAGCTGCCTTTATCCAAGGCAGTCCAAGTCAACATTTACAAATTTTTAAAAACAGAAAACTTAGTTTTTCTCTCACTGTTTACTGAATTTAATAAACTTGAAGGAGAAGACAAAAGGGTGCCAGATGCCAAACCTCAAATGGTAAATCAGACAATGTCTGTGGAAATTCTAACCTAGAAATCAGATTTATTATTTAGTTTTATTGCGGTGTCCAGCAGAGCTGGGGAGGCCCTCAGACCTTTTGCAAGCTATGGTTATGCATAGCTCTATGAATGTGAATAATTCCGTTGATTGCAGCAGAACTGCTCTTGAGCCTAAAGCTAACCAACTGCATGAGTTAAAAAGGGACTTCGTAGAGTGAGACCAAAAACCAGGTGAACTGCATGAATTAGCTATGTAGAAAAAGGACCATCGACATGTTTTCACAAACAGATTAACTGAGACTGTTAGAAAGGTCTTCGAGCCTCCGTGTGAATTGCAAACAAAAAACCCCCACTTTTAAAAAGTTTATTTTGTCAAGAAATATAGGAGATTAATATAAAGCAAAATCACAGTCTTTAAAAATAGGAAGTAAATTTGCTCGTCAAGATGCACAGTTATATAACAGAATATCAGGTAATTAATTTTTTAATTTTGTAACACAGTCAATACTTTTGCAGTCTTTCTGCGTGATCTGATCTCTGTTACTGTATTTCATGTTTTAGTTGCAGACAAAATAATTGTGCATTTGACCCTCAGAAATTAAGAGGCATTTGACCTAATTCCAATTATTTTTAGAGAACAAAGGATTTTTTTTTTTTGACCTGATCTGCTAATAACCTTATGGAAACTGGCTGTTGGGGAAGTTAGCGTAGTCCTCATAGCTACAGCCAGCAGGAAAGGTGTCTAGAGTCTATCAAGCTCATGGTTATATGTCCTCAAGCTTTAGGACTCCCCAGCCTACCCTATAGCTGTTTTGGGCAGATGTGGCCAGTCTTAGTAGCATTTGAGCTCTTTCAAGCATTACATCAGAGGTTAGTAGCTTGCTCACCCTTCTTTCGGTGTTGTGTAATTTTGTTTAATTTGGGAATTCCCAGAGAGATTCTGTAGTAGAGCTGTCACAGAGAACATAAGCTGGTGAGGAACAGAAGTTTTTGGAAGTGTCAAGTGCTGCTTCTCTATACCTGCAGGAATCTTATCACTTGACCTGGTTTTCCAGGTTTACTATGTATCTGATATAGCAGTATTTTTTATTGCTGTTCTTGTGTACAATGTGGGCCTCTGTACTTGCCTAGTCCTTGAACAGTTTCTTTTTTGCCTGCTTCCATATCGCTTAGCGTAGTTGCCTTGGATGCTTTGTCATTTCTACCAAATGAATAGGTTGTTATTTGAAAAAAAGAATACTGGCAATTACAGTACCTTTTTTTTTAAAGGGCATGTCAGGGGCTCATGGGTTTGATTTTTTTCTCCTTATTTCTACTTCCTGGGTATATTCTAGCTACCCATCTGGCTATTCTCTCACTGTTTACTGAAGACATGTCAGGAAATGTGACTCAGTATAACCAAATAGCTGCCTTAAGCTAGTACTGAACCTCTTCTGTACCAGTCTTGGTTTCAGTCATGAAGGATATTGATAGCTTAATAAGTAGTTAAGAATATTGGTTAAACACATACACCCCCTTTCCCTTGATCAAGTTTTTCTGTGAAAGTGCAGAGACCAAGGGGAAGGTCCAAGGTAAGAAAATCTGTGTTAAAATCACAGTACTCAGTAGGAAAGGGTGGGAATGCCCTTTTCACCTTCCTTTTGGAGTTCCTGAGGCTGCCCAGAGGAAACTCTTCCTTTTGAAGGTTAAGTCTGCTCCTGTTGGTGATGGAACCGAAATAGAAAACAAACGCCTGAGCTGTTTCTGCAGGAGTCCTTTCCTTGCGTTTGGCACTTCAGGACATGCATAGACCCTTGAACTGTAAGCCTGACAGCGTGAAAAACACTGCAAGAGTTTTGATGAGACTGTTTGCATGGCAGTGAAGAGGAAGTGGCAAGGCTAACTTTGTTTGAAAAGGGGAAACAAAAATGATGATTACAAATATCACCTGACTGCCAAAATAGACAAATATTTGACTTTTGCTTGCTGGGAAATAAAGGTTGATGCAAGGGGCAAAGGGCAAAACCATCAGAACAGCATAGCTGTGATCTGTCGCAGTCAGAGGAGCAGCATTTCCCAGCAGAAATATGGAGACCCTCGCACTGAAGGCGGTGGCAGGGAGGCTGTATCTAGATTTGTCATGCTGACATTTAACAAATTATACGCATTTTTTTTCAGCAATTCATGGGAAAAAAAAACCACTGCAGTTCTTGAAGAATTTCAGCCTCAAATGCCTGTCACTACTGCTGAGCTGAAAACACACGCACAAGTCCAGCTGTTACTGTGCATGCCAGTTTTCCTGGTTTTCCTTTGGCCTCCTATGTTCTGTGCTTCATTTTTAAAATATTTACAGCACATCCTGTTTTCTTGAAGTCAGTAGATATAAATATTTCTTCCATTGTTAAATACAAACAATTTTGCCTATCTTTTCCAGTTTTGATGTTTTTAGTTCCATTTTCAGCTGATGCAGAGGATTTATCATCCAGAGCAGCTTTCCCCAGGCACAGGGTGTGGCTCTTCAGACTTAAAACTGTACAGTCCTCTTGCTGCTTTCTTAAGTTGAATCAGCCACACTAAATTGAGCCAAAATATTTGTCTTTACAGCTTTTCCTTCTACATTTAGCATGAAGGATATTTGTAGAGCTGGAATAAACACCTTTTATTCAGTGAGCTCCTGGCTGGTGGGTGTTGTCATATGGTTACAGAACTCTTTTTAGTGCTAAAGATTTGAAAGGAGTTGAATTCTTTAGTAATTTTTCAGATGTTTGTAAAACCTCCATGGTGTCAGTCTGTCAGTCTCTCAAATTTTTTTTAGTGGTGTTTTTTTTTTCCCCCCCTCTGGAGGTTGGAAGACAAATATCTTGTGGATAAAGGTTTGTTCATATCATTCAATTTTTTTAGTTGTAACTTTGTCAGAAAAGACAATTATTAAATTCCTGTTGAATTTGGTCTGTAAAAGACTGATCATTATTCACGTTTCTTCTGGTGGGAATGTATCTTCTGCTTGTCAGGTCCAGAGGTGGGAGTAGGGGTTGGGGTAAATTACATTTCTAGGCCTGTGTGATGGTAGTAGGAAAGGGATTTCAGTATGGATCACAATTTGTGTATTCTAGTCCAGTAGCTTGATCTGACTGAAGTAGTATTTCTTTGGAAAGAGCAAACTTCTTTGGTTATAAATATTTGTCAGAAATACAAGCCTATTTTAAAAGGTAAATACGGTGGGTGTATATGACATTAAAACACTGCACTAGTAGAGAGCAGGGGATCAGGAAATGGATTTTTCAGATAGATGTGTTTCTCTCCTTTCCCTTTCAACACCCTATTTTCACATTTTGACTTGCATTTTTGCCCATTCCTGTGATTTGTGCTTCATTTTTTTTTCGTTTGTAAACCACATTTTTGTGCTTTCAGCTGTGTGATTTTTGAAGTGCTTTTACCATTAATGGTCTTGCAAATTACTGTTAGTCATTCCACTTCTGTAACATAATGCGTAATTAGTAATACATACCTCTGTTAGAAAGGTTTTGTTTGTGTTTTTCAAAAAACTTCATCCATTCAGTGTCACAAGATTTCCTCAACTGGGGAGGGTGAAGTTTTATGAGAAAAGACTGCTTTTTCTGTAGCAAGCAATTCAAGTTTTGAATCGTTGGGTCATTGGGCCTCTTGCATACATGTTTGGGTTTCTTGCAATCGAAGCCAATTACAATTTCATTCTCCTGATGCTGCCGCTTGAATTATGCTGTCCTCTGATCTTTAGTCTAATGGTGAGCCCAGCCTTTTTGAGCCCCTCAGGAAGCAGTGATGCCCAGAGTCATTTGCACCTCATCTCAGAAAGCTATGGTGAGAATAGAAGTGAAGGGATTCTGTTGAAACAGACACACAATAATGCTGCTCAAAAAAAAAAAAAAAAAGTAAAGTTGCCTTCCAGTTATATTTATTCTGAGACTTCTGGCACAACATTTTTGCTTTTCCCTATTCTCTTGCATGTAATTCTAAGCCATTAGAAGTATTTTTAAAGAACTGAGTAAAGTCCAATCCAGTCCTATCCAAATATGCACTACTCTGCTCTGTGTAGTGACATATTTAGAACAAAAGCAGTATAACAAGACAACCTGATGAGTCTGAGTTGTCAAAGGAGGACCAGTAAGTCATTTTTTGTTCTAAAGAGAGGGAAAGCAGTGGAGTTACCAACAGAACACGGGCAATGTTTGCCTAGGAAAGGGTGTTGTGTTTAGAAATAAATAGGGTTTAATGCATTTTAAACATGTTAATTGAAACGTCCAGAGTTAACAAGATAACATTTTCTAAAATGTTTCTAATGCAGTTTTTCAAAATATATTTCACCTTTCTATGTGGGGAAAAAAAAAAGAATTCAAGGAAGCATGAAACTCCTTTGGTGTAAGCCTTTGTAGAGTTGACTATAATGATAAATGCTAAAAAACTTCCATGTGCAGCTCTGTATATGCCTTCCGTTAAAAAAAAATCAGATTTAAAATAGAATTTATTTTTTTTTTCTGTGGACAAACAAGTCATGTTCGTCTTGTTCTTTTACAAGAGCATCATCTGTGGTAATTAAATCCACAGACAGGAGAGGCATGTTCTGATTAACCTTTACTGCAAGACCACCGTAGGAAAGCATGTATTTTAAGTACTTGTATAGAGCCTTTGTGGATGTAATCTAAGAATTGGCCAGATCTGAATCTAAAAAATGACCTAATGACTGTAATTTTTAAAAAGCTCTCAACACTATTGAAAAATCAGATCTCATTTTGGTGCTTAACCTCTTCAAGGTGTCTAAAGCTTTTCACATTTCCAACTTCATGCATAGAAACTCACAGCATCAGGACTAGCAAGAGAGTTGTTACTTGAATGAATGACTACATATTTGACTATTTTTGCTATGGTACGCTTCTATGTATCTTTACTAATACCATCTTCCTTTGAAAGGCGTTTGAGGAAATATTCTGAAGGACTGAACAGTTCTTTTAGCACCAAGTGCAGCAAAACAAAGAATGGGTAAGACAAAGTGTAGATGCTTAGTGGAAAGAAAATCCGCATTTGTCATATACTAGATTGACAAACCAAGTTTTGATCCCTAACTTACTGGAATGACTGATGTGCTATTCATATGCACAAGTTCTACTGCTAATGAAACTCTTAAAAAAAAATCAGTAAGCGTTCAAAGTTTTTTTGTTTTTAAATTTCTAAAATGATAGAATCCTGCTCAAAAGTGTAAAAAATTGCTAGATGATCTAAGTGTAGATATTCTTTGGAGCAGAACTGTGTGATTTGCAAGTTAGACCACAGTGGACCTGCAGCATTGAAAATCCGATGCGAACAATTTCTTTATTTCAGCTTTCCCTTAATAGGTTTTTCGCACACTAAGTGAGCAAAAAACTGTTATCATTAATTGCAGCATATACATTAGTTTTAATTCTGTAGGAAATGAAGACTGTTTATTTTAGCATCTGTTTGCACTTTGGGAGCTGCTCCTTTGACTTTATTACGATAAAGGCCTAGAAAAATAACCACTAGATTGTACTTTTAGGAAAACAGAAGATTTCTGTGAACTTGGTTTTAAAAATACTTCCCTTACCTCATAATGTGTGGTTATTTGGGATTGCTAAGTTCCAGCAGATCTTTATTCCTTGTTGAATACACTTTGTCAATATTTTTTTTTTTTTCTTCTTGTGTATTTTATGTGTAGCCTGTCTGGACTATTTGTAGGGAGAAGGAGGACTTCCAGTATTCAGTGTTGGACTATAGCGAGCATCTATGTAAATCTTTCAAATACTTGCATTTATCTGGCTTCCAGTTGCAAGTGTAGTTTAGTATCTTTTACAGTAAGCTAAAGTCTGTCTTGGTCAGTGACTGACAGGTGGAAGTCGCACAGGACAGGTACGCGGTGGGCGAGCAGACCGAGCTCCAAGATGGAAGTGCCGCTGCTCCACCTCCAGCAATTTGTCCATCACTGGCACTCATGAGTCCTCCTGTGTCTTCTTGCCTGGGGAAACTGTTATAGACATGAGCATATGGGAAAGCACCTATGGAAATGAATGCCTGAAAGTTCTTTATTCCCCTCCCCAGTAGCTGTTTACAAAAGATTTTAAGGTGCATTTCTAAGGGTGCTCCTGTCATCTTTTGTGCACAGGTCTGACCCTTTGTTTGTAGAACTGCTCTGCAGACACCAAAAGGATGCTGCTGCATGCGGTTATACCCCTGTGTGTTTCTCAGAGTCTGACCTAAGACCTGCCGTTCTCTCCTCTCTTACTCGAGCTCTTACTCTCAGCTCAGATGTTAGCCTGGATGGGTTAAGGGGCGAGGGGGAGGCTTTGAATCAGAACAGAAAGATTAATTTTAGACTCTGCTAAACCACAGCATTTAACACTAACCTGCTCGAAACAGCACTGCAAGGGCATCGAGGGCACAGGTAGAGCAGTGATGTGTAGGCAGAGCTTGTGGAAATGACACCCGGTTTTGGGGGCTTTGGGTGTGACCGTGTGCCTCGGGGAACATCTCTGCCCCATCCAGTAGTGCTACTGGGGGAAGTGCTCTGCAGGCTTTCTACAGCTTCTCCTGTGGTGGTGGGTTTGGGTGGGCTGCTGGATTCCTGAAATCTGTGCACTTGATAATGAGGTAACAGAGAGAGTCATTAAGTAGAAAGGAATAAATCCCATGTTAGCGTAACTTCTTTTAAATCTCTACGCCCTTTCGAATCCAGTTATTCCTGCCTCTTTGGTTAACTAGAAGCAGCAGTTTCAAGTACAGCCAAAAATGTCTCTCGTCACTGAGAGCAGATTGTCATTGCAATGGTAAAATAACAATAAAAGGATTTTGGTGATGGCTGGATAACACAGTGACACAAATAGACATCTGGCTGTTATCCCTGGGTTAGCTGCCATGACAACTGCGCTGCTGGTGAATGCCCTGTGTGGGTGCTCTCGCAGAGAGCTGAGGGTCATTGATATTCTGAGTGTTTCTCAGAATACTGCAGGCACTAGAGACCCTTTCCTGTAGTTCTGCCAATGTTTACTATTATCACAGTGGGTAAAAGATGCAAATGGTGTTGACAGGTATCTGGGGAGGAAAAAAGCTAGTTTCCCTAAAAGCAGCTTTTTGTTTCACCTCTTTAATGACATGGGTTTACCAAATGGTTCTAACTTTCTTAACTTCTACATAGCTTTTATTTCCAGATCTCATTTGGGTGTGCAATGTTAAAAGGAATAGGGAAACAATATTACAGTAAAATTTTTATCCGTTTACATTTAAAAAAAAAGACTTGCTACCTCCAAACACTTTTTTTTCTTACAAGAGAGTTAGAATGAGTTCAGTGGGATTTCTTATTGTGGCGTTTTTGGTTTTAATTGCTTTTAAAGCAGACACTTGCCCCTTCACAAGATGACTTTTATTGACTTTTGAAGAGTGAGGTTTTTTCAAGGTCTTTGGTTTTGTGTTTTTAAAGAATGTCTAAAACCTTTTTCTTTACGATATACCCATCCTTCTTGCAATACATTGTAGCATCATTACCAGGAGAATTAAGAACAGACGGAGCTGCAAAGGGCATGGAAAGGACTCTGTATTTCTTTTTTTCTTGAATACGGAATACCTTTTAATAAAAGGGGAATTAATTTATTTTTTTTAACAGGACATTAAAACATGGAAATTAAGTGCCTCTAGAGCATAAAAAGATAAATTTGTAGATGCAATCATTTTAACTCGACAGATTTTCCCATAAACAATTAATGTAAGAATACAAGAAGTTTTGGGTATTTGAGTACTGTTCATAGCTCATCTTGCCAAAGTCATCAGCATGCCTGAGTAGTTACAGGCAAAAAAACAGGTGTTAAATGTAAGAGAAGGTGGTTTCAGAGGTGAAGGGCAGTCATATTTTACATTCTTGACCTTGAGTTTTCCTGCACTACTGGAAGAGCTGAAGTACTTGAGAACTGGGGTGTTTCTGTCATTACAAAAGAACATTGTGGTATCAATGTGAAAAGGAAAACACAAATTTATTGATTGTTGCTGACTAACTGAAGATTTAGTATTTGAAAGTACTGCATTTGTTCATTTTGTTTTGTATATTTTCCTGTCAAGGTGACGTGCTTGCAGGACTTCTTTGGAGATGATGATGTCTTCATTGCATGTGGGCCTGAGAAATACCGGTATGCTCAGGATGACTTCGTGTTGGATCACAGCGGTAAGACTGTACATCCTAAACCCACTGAAATAGTCAACTTCATTGAGAACTGTTCCCCCACCTCCCCGTTCAATCCTGAGGAGTTGTGTGATTTAGGAAAATATACATGGGAATATATTTTCATCTGAATGAAAAGGTTTTTCCAGGCCATCATCTGGATTCTGTAAGTTTGTTAAAACTAACAAACCTGATCTATTTTCTTGGAAAACAGACCCTGTCCCTAAAGTCACATGGAAAACAGCATTGAATTTTAGAAGGTTCAGTCATGGATCTAATGGATTTTTGAATCTGTTAAAAGAGTTCACCTTTGACATCTGTGACTATAAGATGATTTCCATAGTGCTGTCTTCATGAGAATTTTGAAAAATCACATATGTAACCATGCTCATTTCAGGTTTGAATTGTCCTGCTAGACAATTCACACATTGTAGTCTTCTCTGCTGTAGACCAAGTGTTGAGCCTGTTTAAATTGTGAGGTTATAGTGGGTGTTGGCTGGGGAAGGAGGTGAGACAAGCTGGGGCTTTGTGCCCATGTTATCTGCCATTGAAAGATCATGAATTTAACTTGTTTGTGAAAGTTATTTTTCTTTAAAGAGAAAATCTATAATGTAAGTTCATGGGAAAAGCTCTTCCTCTACCAGGGAGTTTTAGAATTCACTTGGAATAACAAATCACACATATATGTTGTTTGTTTTTTTTTCTCCGTGTTCGTAGAGTCATAGAATCGTTTGGGTTAGAAAGGACTTTTAAAGGGCATCTAGTCCAACCCTCTTGCAATGAGCAGGGACATTTTCAACTCTTCAACTCAATCAGGTTGCTCGGTGCCCCATCAAACCTGACCTTGAATGTTTCCCAGGATGGGGCATCTACCACCTCTCTGGGCAACCGGTTCCAGTCTTTCACTACCCTCATTATAAAAAAATTGCTTCCTTAGCTAGTCCAAATCTACCATTTTTTAGTTTAAAACCATTATCCCATGTCCTATCACTACAGGCCCTCCTAGGCATGGTTTACCTATCTACATTGGTTCAGCTGTAGAATCACCCTGATTTTCTTTTATGGAAAAAATAATCTGCGGTAAGGAAAACTTACCCTGGCAAGAATCATTATTTGAGGAGAGCTTCCAGTTGTGAATAAGAGGGGGTTTTTTTGCCTCGCTCTCAGGTAACTGAAAGCAAAAGCACCTGCTGTTTTTCTAATTTCTACAAATGTCAGAATTTCATTACAAAATCTTCAGTTACATCAAGAAGTATAGGTATATATCTAACCACTAGTCCATACATTCTGTTGTTATTGCCAGCATGCTACTTTTCCAGAACTGCCTAATTATGTTGATTCAGCTACTGTGTAGGTGACAAGAAAGGTAGTTTTTTAACTTAGTTTTAGACTAGCTAAGATATGATTTTATTCTTACGCAGAAATGGAAGAGCATGGTTGTATTAACTCACGCTGCAACTCTCAGTCTGGGCAAAAATCATAATTTCCCTTGCAGATTTTAAGGCCATAAGTTTGCTTTTCCCATTACACAATGCACAGACTAAATGGGCTCATTTGCTTTCTGAGAACCCAGTGATGGAGGGGTTTTTTTCCTCCCTTTGTCTCTTCAACTTTGGTGGTCCCTGCTTCCTCTAATAACTCTGGAGGTCTTAATGGAGAAAACCAGGTTAGGTACAAAATGGAACATGACTTGACTGGCAGGGCATGCAGCTCTACTTACTAGTTTTGATGATGACGTGGCATCATAATGATGGCGTTGACATCATAGTGATGAATAATGTTGACAAAATTAGGACGGAAATTTATATGATTCCATTGGGAGTGATTTGCAGTGAATGCTAACTGTAGGAATTAAAATGTTTCCAAAATGTCAATGCATGTATGGCTATTGATTCCTTTCCACTTTAGATTGTTTTTTATTTAATGATCTATAGCTGATGGTAAACAGCAGTAATCTATTGTCTCAGCCTTTTGGAAACAACAGACATTTTTCACTTCTTTAAGAATTGGTCACAACATCAGTTTCTTGCAAAAGAAGGTAAATGGGGCTTGCTGTGCTGTTGCCCTGTATGAAACTGCCATTACAGTGTGCAGGATTTACTGAATTATCAGAAGAACCTTGGCATCAGCTGACTTCTCTACTCTTTCAGCTGTGTGTGGGTACAAACTTGAATTAGAGTAATAATCCAACTTGAAGACATGAAGAAATGCTACATGCAGAATATTACATACAGCATTTGAGTAGCTCCGATATCTTTGTATGTTATGTAGGTTAAAGTTTTGAGATGCTTTTATAAAATTTGTCTCATTCGGTTGGGCAAGCATGTTTAGATAATACTGATGTTCATTTTCTGGATAATAAACAGCAACAGTAGTTTTTGCAGGAAGCCTGTACATTGAACTGTTGTCAAAACTATCTGCTTGCTTTGTAGAATGCCGTGTTATGAAGTCTTCTTATTCCCGGTCATCTGGCATGAGGCATAGTGGGTCCAAAAGTCCAGGACCTTCACGTCGAAGCAAATCACCTGCCTCAGGTACTACTAGGAAAGAGCTGAACATGTAAAATACATGAAAGTTAGAATTTGTTTAATGGGGTGAAAAAAATATTGGCTCTGTCTGAAATACAAGTGCCATGCTTTGTTTCCTAAGGGAAAAAAATGTTTTTTCAGTTTCAGAGATTTAATACTAATTTATAATAAAATTTGCATTTATTTTTGAATCCTGAGAACAAATGTGATTTCTATTTTTTAATTAACAGGCACAAAGAGCACTTTATAAGCATTGGAATACTTTGTGCTAATTGTATGCTTAGAGTATGTTTTCAGCATGGCACTTGATTTTCTCGAAGACTGTTAACTACAGGATGGTTATGTGGTTAAATTCATGTTCATTGAACTTGAGTGTACCCTTAGGTGTTTTGAATTTGACAGGTTTCTCCTATATATGCCAAATATTGTCGGAAATACAGAATTTTGCTGTTTCAAGTAATTTTAGGAGAAGTTCTGGGATGTTATGGCCCATGAACAGGGAAATTTTCCTTCTTGTGCTTCCTGTAATTTCAAAGAAAGGTTCACATTGTGTTTTTACCAGCAGTTTGGCTGAACACCATATGTTCCAACCATTGAGTCTTTTATGCAAATAAATAGAATGGAGAAACTTGTTTTTTTTCCTTTTTTACCTCTGCGTTTAATTTCTAAATACAATAAAACTTAATTAATTTTTTTTTCCCTCAGACCTGGAGAAGTAGCCCTGAAATCAAACCATTGAACCATTGAATATGTAAATACACTATGTTCTATTTTGAGTGTAACTATACATGTAAGCTCCTGTGCGTGTATTCAAAACTGCAACGTGTTCCATATGCTCATTTCCATATCAATATTTGTTTTGCTTAATTTATGCTTGTTAAAGTAATTTTATGTCTTTGAGTTCTTTCAAAGTGGATTATTTATCATCTGTTTATAAAGGTTGAATATTTAACTGAAAAGTTTCAAAGAAGGATTGCAGTAACAAGGAAGAAGAATGTAGTGTGAAGGGCAAGTTTCTCAACTGATCTACATTTCGTGCAATCCTGTAAACTCCAATGAGATTGCATGGGATATCTATCAACAGTGAATTTTATGCAAAGTATTTAGAAATCAGTGCTGTCATTTCCTTAGGTACTTCCCTGTGGACACCCTTTTGGTTAGGTTAATTTGAAAAATTTATCCTAAGTGTCTGGTATTTATCCTTCTACTTACCTGCCATTTTTTCTCATGTAGTCTTTACTTACCTTTATTTACCCTTCTTCCTTTCATGCATGTTCAGACCTGTTTAATAACTTCTTTCCTTAATGTCTTTTTCCTTTGTGTCAAATATATGAGTACAGTAAAGAGGGGTGGCCACTACTCCAGTGCTTATTCTTCAGCAAAATCCCCAGGTGAGCCATTACTATTATGGCTGTATATCACTAGTGTGTCTCCTCCCTCTCCATTTACCTGTATTCTTTTTGGTGTATTTGTGAATATTTTCAAGCTTGAAACATACAGTTTGCATTCAGTGAATCAGAGACATAATGAGTGTAGGTTTTTTGTTGAAGTAGATCATTTAAGTAGCATAAATGATGCTTTCTAGTTGTTGGACATCTGCTAATGGTGTCAAAGTTAAATTTGTAAAGGTATAATTTGGCTACAAGTAGAGGAGCATTCTGAGGAGCAATATATTTGTATGTGTATTCTATAGCATATTATAATAGAAAATTTTAGCCAGTGCAAAAAGACAAGAGGTAAGAGCTGCTGAAAAAAAGCAGTGTTGTAGTTTTTAATTTTATTTACAGTTTCTTGCCTTCCTTTGTTTTCTTGTGTTATTTCATCCTAAGTCCTAAAACATTGGGAAACCTCTTTAAACATTCAGTTCACAGTGAAAGTATCTCTAAAACAAGTAACATGTATTTTGATTAGCAAATAAGTTGAGACTTTGGACCGTCTAGAAGTTAACAATTTAAAGGCTATTCATAGGTTTTTCAGTTTTCAACATTCCAATACGCTGAAGAATTGTAGCCCAATATGTACTACTTAAGGAATGACAGAAAAGAATTTTTTTCCCTGTATATTCAGGCTGCTATACATGCAAAAGAAACCTCAAAAGAACTTATACTTAGAAAAAAAATGAGAAAGGTAAGTTTTGCATGTACGTTAAATAATGAGCAAATCCATAGCAACGGACAAGTTTGTGCCAAAAATGAATACAGATTTCTTGAGTGTTTTTTCAGTTAAAAAAAAAAAAAAGTACTGCTGTTTGAAATAGCAGTGCTATGGTTTAACTCCAGCCAGCAATTCAACCCTGCACAGCTGCTCGCTCACTCCCCGCCACAGCGTGATGGGGGAAGAGAATTGAAAGCATAAAAGGGAGAAAACTAGTGGGTTGAGATAAGAACAGTTTAATAATTGAAATGAAATTATAACAATAATAAAAATAATAAATTGTAAGGAAAAGGAAAATAACAAAGAGAGAGAAATAAAACCCAAGGAAGACAAGCGATGCAAATGAAAACAATTGGTCACAACCAACTGACAGATGCCCAGACAGACTCAAGCAGCAGCCCGCGTGCCAGCCTTCTCCCTAGTTTTGTTGCTAAGCGTGACGTCATACGGTGTGGGATATTCCTGGGGTCACTGGGGTCAGCTGTCCTGGCTGTGTCCCCTCCCAACTCCTTGTGCCCCCCCAGCCCCCTCGCGGGTGGGGTGGGGTGAGAGGCAGACAAGGCCTTGGCTCTGGGTAAGCCCTGCTCTGTGATAACTAAGACATCCCTGAGTTACCAGCACTGTTTCCAGCACAAATCCAAAACACAGCCCCATACCAGCTACTAGGAAGAAAATTAACTCTGTCCCAGCCAAAACCAGCACAAGCCATTGGCTGACTCCCTGTAGATGCAAAATTTTTACATCTACATAGGGCCAATTCCAGCTTTTACTGTTGTTGCAGTTGTGTACCAACTCACATGTGGTGGATCTCAGAAGACATTGGCAAAGCTGTATCTACACACAGCTCTTTTAAATAGATTCCTCAGCAGAATGTACCATGCGTTGTAGCATCATAAAAGGATAAAAGTTGGAAGGAACCTCTGGACATCATCTAGTCATACCCCTGGTTCAGAACACCACCCTTGTCCACCAAGCATATCTAAGACACTAGCAAAGAGCTAGAGTACTGTCAGTGTAGGCTGAGATGTTCTTAGACAGTTAGGAGAGGGAAAAAGATTATGTTAACTAGCCAATTTCACAAGTAAATTTAGTGGTTCTGTCGGTGCTTAAAAGGATGGTAGTGACTTAGAGATAGATAAGGATGTATTACAGTGTAGGCTTCAATGGTCATATTGAGGAAATAGTGACCTTTTTGTGAGCTGTATAAAAAGAATTTGTGAATAAACAAAAATTTTTTCCTCCTGTAGTAATAGTTGCTCATTTGAAGCAAATTCTTCTACTGAAGTATCTAATTTTTGGTCATGACCTTTACAGCTCAGTATTTTTTCTAATGGCTAGAACAAATTGTATATGCGAGAAGCAGAAAACAGTAAGATAGCGTTCACTAGCCCTTTTCACCATCCTACTTGCAAATTCTTTATAAAACAAGGATGCATTGATATGCCAGGTTTCAGGAACGTTATCTAAAACAAAGTGATGAAAAGCAGCCTGCAGGAGGGATAGATACTCTTAAAAAAACACTTAAATAATTCTTCTATTGTTCTTACAGGCAATCCTTGTTAAAGTCAGGACAAAAATATCCTAAATGCACTGAATACTTTTAATAGGAAAGACTAAAATCTTAGTCCTGTAACAGATCTGGGAATGTAAATCCAAGTTATCGAACTTCAAGATAGACTTATTCTGTAGCTAAATGCTAATTAGTTATATCTTGACATCACACATCAGAGAAAGAGATTTTTGTGACAAACAGGATTTTGTGGCAGTTGCAGTGCAGTTAGCCTGGTCTACTGGCAGGTGGACTGCCCAAGTTGTAAAAATACTATTTGGAAGTCATCTTCAGCACTCGGAGAATGTTAGGGTACTAGGTTAATAGACATTTGTAAAATAAATCCTGTAGTGCTGGTTAAGAAGTGATGCATAACTCATGACAGACCTCTGAATGTGTAAAGGATTTGTGCAGGTGTAACTGTTACTTACTTTGAAGCTAAGTTTCTATTTGACAGGGTTGCTTTTTTCTTTCTGAAAAAATAATTCTTCACCATGAATCAGCTGTGAAACCTTTTTAGCTCTTAAATTTCTGCCTAGTATTTTCTTCTCCCAGGAAAAATGATGTTCAGCTAGAGAGGAAGTGATGTTGCATCATATGTTGTATCATATTTGTGTGTGATGAACAGTGTGCTATTCTGTCTGCATAATGAAATTCATCAGTTTGTTTTTTTTGGGAAAAATACAAGGACTGACCTAAGTTATATTCAAGTCACCAGAGATATAACAGATCAGGCCTGTTGTATCAGGCATGTCTGGAAAACTGGACCTAAAATGAATGAACTCTTGAAGTCAAGAGGGAGGATATTGTATGTTTTCACAGACGCTTGAACTTCTTAGAAGTTCAGAAATAACCTACTAGCTATTACCTTGTTGGGTTTTTTTCCCCCTAAGTCAATGTTTTTCTGAACTACTGCTTAAGTTCTTTATCACCCAAACAGCTCATACTTCTTGTTTGTTTGTTTTTCTTGGTGAAAAAACAAACAAAACAACTTGTGTTCTGTGAAACATTCTACCTAGAAAGTAAGGCATTGATCCAAAAAGGAGAGATGGAGGGTCAAATGTCTTTATGAACACTTTCTCTCTCCATATTTTATTGTGTGATATCACAATAAATGATATCATTTAAAAAGGCTGTGGCTATTATTTGCCCAAAGCTCTTGCACTGGCAAAGGACAGAGTATGCCTTTTTAATCTCTAGAATGACGATGCAGTATTTGTGTGTTTTCTTGATCCCATATCCAGCGACATGAGTTTTGGGGGTGCAGTTGTGTGGCATGCAAGTGTGTAATTTATTCCTAAATGCTGAGGAATCTGTTTTGGTCTTTGAATGCAGAGTGATAACTTGTCAGAGAGCTATGTTATGTTTAAAAGCAAGTTAGGGGTTTTGACTTTTATTCATCTTTTTTTTTTTCCATTTGTTTGCTTTTATTGCTTTGGCCAGTTAATGGAACCCCAAGCAGTCAATTATCCACCCCAAAATCTACAAAGTCCTCCAGTTCTTCACCAACAAGCCCAGGCAGCTTTCGTGGACTCAAGGTAAGTGCAAGAACCATGAAAACCCCTAAATACCATTATTCATTGAATGATGTATTACAGTGATGCTGAAGAAGGAAAAAAGAAAAAAAAAAAGTTACAATTCTATAGGGTAGCCTTGCTAATATGATTTTTGAGTTGAAGTGGAAAAGAGATCTGAAGTAAGATTTTTGTATTTTGTCTTTGGTTGGCAGGATGGAAAGGTGGAGGATGATGGTGGCTTGAATATGCCAGTTTGCCCTCCAAGTTTTCCATTGTTTCATGGACTGCAGAAACCCTCCAAGTAATTTGTATTCCCTCAGCCTATATAAATGTAGTATCCTCTTTTTGATGCCTTATACTTTTGTAGCGTTGCCCAAAATTTCATCTGAAGCACCCTTCTTCATCCATGGCACACAGTTTGACCCCTTAATGCAGTCTCCTGCCTGAAAGCATGTGAGGAGTTCCTTTGGGAGCAGCCTGATGTCTGGCAGATTTTTCTCTGTGTTGTACCAAGAGAATTCTCATCCTCTCCCACTTAAAAAATTGGCATTTACAGTTCTTAGTGGCGGCTCTGTGCCTTTCGCTTGGTAAAATAAAAGGAACAGTCTGGAGCACAGTTGAGCATCTTACTACTGCATTAGTGCAGCTGTCCTTTCAAGGAGAATTTTGTTACAAAATCGTCAATTGCAGCCTTTTTGGAAGCACACTGGATGGTTTGCACTGATTATTCTGATCAAGTAATAGCTCCCATTGGTGAACACAACAGTTGTGAAGAGGCTGCGTAATTCTGTGGAAAACTGTTTTCTCAATTAAGAGACTGGGTAAAGGACGTGATTTGAATAGTATTTAGATTTGGGTTTTGACATGCTAATTGTTATCAAGTCTTTGTTTTGCAAGGAGTATGGCACTGGTTTCTGCCAGGCTGCTGTGATAATTCTGAGAAAAGGCTTTGATTTGTGTGTTTAATTCTAATATATTTTTAGTTGTTCAGTTCATTGAGGCAATTTAGTGTTGATCTCTGCCTTCATGTTGTTGAGCTGTACCATCCCATAGCTTCTCTTTGTCCAAAGCAACAGAGATTGGCCTTTCCCCTATAAAGCATTTTCAAGAGCAGTAATAGTTCTGACATTGAAAATAAGAACACTGTGTCTTAAAATTTGTCTGGACAGCTTTGCTATAGAACTTAAGTAGAGGACACCAAAATCGTGGGACTGGAGGCTGTCAGCTGCTCTGCACTATATTTAACAAATGCTCTTTCGTCTTTCTTTAATGAAATTACAAGTTTAGAAACTAGATAATTTGGTTCTTTTTTTTCCCACGCTGTACTGTCTGCTTTTAGCAGATTAAAGCGCCATTAAGATAGAGATAATTCTGATAGTAACAAGCAATTTTCAGTAAAGTGGACATGTCCTCTTTCCCCTTCACTGCCAATTCCACTGAAGTAGGCTTTTGCATTTTTTCATTTTGGAATTTAATTGATGCTGGATACTAATGGGTTTTCATGTCAAATAATTCATCCCTATATGACCAGAGAAAACAGCAAAACCAAATTAATCATCTCAGACCTGGCCTGTTACTGAAGTAGTGAGTACCTCTTGTTTTATCTCATTAGGATGCATCTGTTCAGTAGGAGGATCCCAGTTGTGCTCCTGAGGCTAAAGATAAAGTTATCTGGTGAATCTCAGGATGAATTCCAAAAGGGTCAAGTGCCCTGTGCAGTGACCCTTGTTTCTTGATTATGTTCTAGTAGTAATGACTGTTTTGGTATCAACATAAAACCTGTAACAGGGAGGCATGCTTTTGTGCAAAACCAGGTTCTTTTAAGAAGCTCATTATTATTTTTGTGGGATTGATCTTGGTCAGTCTGATAAGAGGGAAAAGGGGAAAAGCAGGGACCAATTTTATTATTTTGAGATTACCACTTTTCCCTCTTGTTAGATAATTCCTTGTTGCTAAGACTGTATCGCCGCGCAGACAGGTAGTCTGGCTTCCTGCACTTGTATAAAGAAGGTGCCATGACTATACCTGAACGAAAATGTAGGTATAAATACCATGGCAGATAGTGAAAGAATAAAGTATATTTCTGAGTTTTCTGGCTTCAGAAATGCAATATTTTGGCCGATTTGTTGTGTAGAAATCATATATGTTTATTTTTGTAGAGCTTGAAATAGCAACACTTAATAATGGTTTTATAGGAGCTTAGGGCAGCAGGAAAAGGGAACAAATCAGGGTTGATGTTTCCCTTTGCTATAAAGAGCAGACTGTCAGAGCAGCTGCATGTGAACGGTGCTTTGAAAACTATGTTGTTTGGAAAGCCAGAGCAAAATAAAATATGTGACAATAGATTAGAACCTGCCTAAGCTTTTTGAAGTTGCATACTACTATGTATTCTTATTAAAATTGTTTATTTTTAACATCACAGTTTTAGCCTGTAACTAGGCATTTCACTTTGCAGACAGTTTGTTTCAAGATAAAGATTTAGATATAAAAGTTAACAAGTATGTGCATGAAGTAAATGACTACTCTGTACGAGATTCTTTTTTGAGCAAATGTGCTGAGTTTCTTATTTTTCTATTAACTTTTCCATAGACATTAAAACTAGTGCATGGATTAAGGAATAATGGTAATAGTGCGTTGTGCACTGTGGCACAGGACAACTGACTGAGAGGAGTCCTTTTGCTGTTCTGTAGGCAGGTGACAGTTGAAAGGTTTAGCCTTTTTCTTTGGTTCTAAGTGTGCATTGCTAGATACCCAGCTATGCAGTGCTGTTAGGGGTACTCTGACTCTTAGCTCTTCCAGTACGTCTGCTTGGATGCTCACTTCGTACCTTACAAATCATCCAGAGGTGAGATTAAATAGGAGATTTTGGAAAGTGGTGTCATAACTTCCTTATGCTTGGATGTGCTTTATTGTCCCCTCTTGAAATTAAGTACCACAAAGTCTTGTCATCTTTTAAAAGAGAGAATGACATTGTACAAATAAAGACGCTTTACAGTTGAGACCTTTCTTAGAATCCCAATTATGCTAAATAGCATTGTGTTTGAATTTGTCTCTGTACTACTTTTTGGATTGATTGACCAAATGAGCAAAGTGAAAGGGCATTAAAACCTGATCCAACAAGTAACTTAAGTACTTGCTTAACTTTAAGCTGTTGAGTAGTCCCTTTTACTTCAACGAGGATGTTAATGTACTTAAAGTTAAACATGTGCTTAAGTGATTTGAAGGATTAGTGCCTGTCTTAATCAAGGTTTTAATCTCTTCAGTTTTGTACACATGTCCTTCTGTTAGCAGTTACATGTTAAGAATATTTACGTGCAATTACCTGACCTAGTGACACAGGTGCGATAGCGTTCTTAGAGGAATTCTTTAGCTGCTGCCTTTGTTGAATTTACAATTCAGCATCTTTCTTGCTCATACAGTAGATAAAAAGAGTTGGCTGAGTTGTGCTGGTAGGGGAACTGAGGTATTGCACTTGGTGTCAAGTCCATTCACCATTGTCATCAGTTTGCTAAATGCTTTACATAATGCAATGCAACTCAAAATCTCTTTAGAGAAAGGGTAAATCTTTATGTGGTTCCTCAGCCTTTCCAGAGCAGTGCAACCAAATGCATGACTTTTATATATATATATATATATACACACACACACACACACATATATATGCACCATACCATGTATGCTCAAATTAATGGCAGCAAAATCACTACATTCTAATTGGCTGTTGTATTGTTACAAAGTAGCTTCTCGGTACAGTTGGGTTACTAGCACTATTTATCACTTAAAAAATATGAAGTTTCTGTCTTACAGATTAATTTGCTGTTAAGCGTTATAATAAT
The DNA here is from genome assembly GCF_000690535.1 of Cariama cristata. NCBI lineage: Eukaryota > Metazoa > Chordata > Aves > Cariamiformes > Cariamidae > Cariama > Cariama cristata. Next base: position 57,631 of record NW_009595070.1, read on the forward strand.
AAATACTAACAATATCTCACTGGAAATACTGATTATATAAATAACAATTTGTGGTTGGAATATCTTTTAGCTCTTTCTTACTGCAGGCTTTCAGGATGAATTACAGTGACACTATAAAAGCATCCCCAGATTTCAGAGAATACTTCTGCAAACAATTAATTCACCGTTTCACTAAAATAATCATAGTCTACAGTTAGATTCATCATCAATTTGAATGTTTTCATAACGACAGAGAAAGCTTCTTTGAGAATATCAAGGAGTTTTTCTGAAGGTATGAGAGTTCTCGTTGCCGTCTTAGCCTTCAGATGAAAGATTACCACAGCAAAACCAGATGAGAATTCAAGGAATTATAAATATTAATATTAGACATACTTTTTCTAAGTTTGGCCGATGCACTTTGAGGATATTACAGGATCAAAATAGTAACAATAATGTTTGTGTAGGGGTCCCATATTTCTGTCTGGAATTTTCCAGACACAAGGGTATGGATGTGCATACATACATGTACATGTGTACCTTACAGTTGAGAGTCTTGTCGGCACATTATGAATGTGCCGGAGGACAAGGGCAGCACATTCAGTGCATCTTAGACATGCTATGAAGATACTGAGCAACCACAGGAGGTCTGACTGAAGTCAAAGAAGCACTTGCCCATATGTGTAAAGGACAATGTACACAGGACCTTTGTAAGTCTAGCAACCTGATGGCAAAAGTCCTTCATTTCTATCCAGGCAAGGAGGACAGACACAGGAAACCTTTAGATGGGCACTCTAGAAGGCACCATCCCTTGAAGATGCCAAGAAGTTGGATATTTCCTTCAATATGAAAAAAAACCCAAATGTTTCCACAAACATTCATGTCATGGGCAATTAATCTAATCCTGAGTGCAAGGGTTTGTCAACTAAGGTACCATTCCACTCCCTTGAAGGTGCCAAGAAGTTGGGTATTTCCTTCAATATGAAAAAAAACCCCAAATGTTTCCACAAACATTCATGTCATGGGCAATTAATCTAATCCTGAGTGCAAGGGTTTGTCAACTAAGGTACCATTCCACTTCAAGAGAATATGGGTTTCTCTCTGTGAATCCTTCTTCGTGCTCTCATGAAACAAAAAGTAAAATCCCCCCAGGTGTGTAGTTGTCTGGGATTACTTGCTTATGTCCCTGCACATTTCTAATTTTAAATACAAGCACTCTGTTTACATTTTTTCAGGTATATGGTAGCATTTTGACTCAAAAGATATATTAAAAATCTTTGCTGCTGGACCAGTGTATGTAGCTTGATTAAAATGACTCTCAAGCTGCTGCTTTTTCATTCTCAAATCACTGACTTCACTCTCTGATTCAGATTTTAAGGGAATCTTGGGCCAGTCCCTCCTTGCTACTTATACATTGCCTTACATTTGCATATCCATTTCCGTTCATGCTCTTGGACTTTGTGATTGTTTAAAGGTTGTGCTGTTTTTTTCTCTTCTCCTTGCTACTTCAGGAGTGGCTCGTGAGCCAGTCAAGTCTACTTGCACATCCAGAATCTTTGCTTCACCTTCAAAATACTTGCAGCTGTTGGGATACCAACAGTACAAGATATTCTAAACATTACGTGTCACTGGGTAGTTAAATGATTAGAAAATTACTTTAACAATAAAAATCACTTTATTCTGTGTCACTTCTCATCAATTCCTACCTCCTCCCCACCTTTTTTGGCTAGTCAGGCACCTTGCAGACGTTTTAAGAGTTTATTTCTCCTGTGCTCTGACACAGCAGGGAAAGATTAGACTGATTTTGCTGCTGAGGAAGAGAGACACAGACCTACAGCGCCCAAATTACCAGCAGTCTCTGTTGCAGAGTGAGTTCAGCCTCATGTCTAGAGCCATGAGGCAAATTAGAGGCAGAGCTAAAGTTAAACCTGCCATTTCAGATTCTGATCTAGCACCTCAGCCACAGCAGCAGCATTAGATTTTTTTTTTTCTTTTTGTATTCCTTTTAGCTTTTCTTCATGTTGCTGTTTGGTGGTAAGAAAGAATGTGCCTAGTCATGCTCTGACCTGATTACAAGGATGAAAGTTGGAAGTGTGGGCTAGATATTCCTATGTTACTCACTGAAAATGCAAAGTAGATTACTAATATTTTTGGCTGATGACTAATACTTTGCAGTGTTTCTGTTGTCTCCACTTCATGCTTGAAGAAAATGTGACCAGTTAAGAGACTGACACGTGATTTTGCACAAATGTCATTTAGCCCAAATGTCCTTGTTCCTGATCTTTGTTAAATAAATAGATAACTCGGAAGGAGAGCACCATTGACATAGCCTGGTTTTAAGTTACTAGCAAGGAGCAGAGTAGTAGCTGACTGGTTGCTGTTTGATGTTACTTCTATGCCCAATGCTAGTAAACATCATTTTTTCAGAGGCTCTGCAAAATTAAGTTGTACAGCTTCTAGTTACTGTACCTTTAGCTGATTAGGCAGCTCAGCTGCCACTAGAAACTTAAGCATTCATTAGCATTTCATGAGCCTTTAGACAATATCCCTATCTGTCAGTTCAGTCCTTTCATTGACAATAGTGTTAATGATTTAAAATATTCAGCAGTGTAACCAGACAATGTCAGCTAAAATGGAAAATGCTGCATTTGCATTCCTGGTGTCATGCAAAGCCATTTCAACAGACACTGAGCTTAAGGCAAAGAAGCATTTTAATCCTTTATGTGGCGAGTGGTGAGAACTACTGTAATAGCCCATGAAGAAAACAAGATATAGAACTTCACAGAACAGCAAGAAATGTTAAAGTAGAGGAGGGGGAATGATCTAAAATTTATTTTAATTTCATAGAGCATCCCTATACTTAACTGTAATGGGAGACCTTATAAAACAGCGGTGCAGAGAACACATCCAGTACATTTTACTATTCATGGCAATCATTCCTATGCCTCCACCCCTTTTTAAAACAAAAATTGATTCTTGTGTGTATCCCTGGGCAGTATGATAGGATGACTTTAAGTAGAATTGTGAAGATTCAGATCGAGTATCAAGTAAGTTTCAAGCAGAGCAAAAGTACTTTTCTTCAGCCTTCATCCTTCAAAATCATTTAGATATTTGTTTTGTACACAGGGTCACAGTTACTAAAACTGGATCTATGTCTGGATGCATATCAGACATCTTAACTTGAAATGCTTGTAGATGTCATAAATCTTCACATGCATAATAACCTAAAATATAGACCACTACATTACCAAGGAACTCTGCCTATCATTGATGTCCATCTATGCCAAAATTCTCTTCTTTAAATGAAAACTAGTAGGGCCACGCAAGCATTTCTACATTACCTTCCTAGCATGCTTCAGTGCTAATCTACAGAGAGAATATATTGACAGAGTTCAGGCAGGGAAACCTCAGACAGTGTGAGCTCTGAAGAGCTGTGTTAGACCACAGCAGGTACGCAGAGTGTATTGTGATGATCTCATGGAGAACAAGGAGGGAATGTTGCCTCACACACACTGGCTCTATGAGGTTTAGATGGAACTTGGTGCAGCTGGAGGGAATTTTCTTTGCTGTTTACTGTAATCTGTTCAACTACTTATCTAAATAGGAATATCAGGTCTGAATCTTAAATTGGTGCGAGTGACAATGACGTAGTATAATGATGATGAACTGTGAGAAAGCAAGAATAAAAATAAGATGGAAGTAGAAAAGTAAACTGACTCTGTACAGATGTTTTTAGAGTGTTTTGGGGTTTTTTTAACTTTGCTGGTCTTTTGTCTGGCTCCTTCTTGTGATTGCTTTACCATCAGAAATAATAAGTTCTTGTGTACTTCCATAGATCTCTCCCCATGGCGGATCTTCTTCCAATGTGAATGGTGTACCTGAATCACTCCATTGCCAGAGTCCCGAAGGTAGGACACCAATAATCGCTAACAATCTTTGCACAACAATTGCTAACAAAATTTTGATGTAGGTGACAGTTGGTTTAGCACTTCTAGATGGTTTCTGATGACTCCAAATCATTTTTTGTTCTGAGATGTTTGATACTTTGTTGACAACCTTATCTTGGAAAAATTGTTATCGCGTTTTATATGTCAAGGCAGTAAAGTTGGGAAATAAATTTTGTTCTTTTTTTTGTCAAGTGGGTAGCACATTGGTGGACCGTGCTGTTCAATAGTCACTATTAGGAATTTGAGTGATTTTGAACATGAGCTGCAGAGTATCACCAGAAATGTGTTTGTGGCTGGATTGAAAGTGCAGCCGTCCTCAAAACAGCACATTGTGCTTCAGGTAGAACCATTAGCCCATCAACTGACCTTAGCTAAATTTAACCTTTCACTCCTTATCTCTTTAAAGCAATGTTATTTTTTCAATTTTTTTTAAATTTCATTTTAGAGTCAATTTTTTAATTTAAAAATACTGAAATAAGCAGCTATCAAACTTATTTGCATTTTGGATGTTTCAGCAGCAGCTAAGGGAACTTGAAGAAATTCAGCAGATAAAACTTTTAGTTCTTTTACATGCATTGTAGATGAGTCTTACTTGCGTTTTTGCTTTGAGTATGCAAAAAGATACTTCAGAAAAAAGTATTTTGAGTTCAGAAAATATTTAAACTAAGGACTTCTAACTGCATTTGTTATGTGGATTATGTCCACACAAAACCACAGTAATATTTGATTCGCATGTTAAAAGGTCAAACAACTCTTGTTAGCTTTATCTTGTTCTTTCTTGTGCCTGAGATAAAAACAAGGGAATAAGCTGTGAAGAAAACAGCTTGCTTTTAAGTTTTATTTTGCATTTGTGACTGTTCTGTGTCCGTGGAACCCATTGGGGATATCTTATATCCTGCTGACACTTCTCTTCAGCTTGCATTATCAACCTTGCTTTTTTGCAGGTGTGAATGGAAACAAGTGCTCAGGGTCCTCTACCATTCTTGAGAAGTATAAAGTGGGGAAGGTGATTGGTGATGGCAATTTTGCTGTTGTAAAGGAGTGCATAGAACGGTGAGCAAGGAAACTATTCGGTACTGCTGTTTATTTTACTGGATAAAGCCCTGTGTATTAGCATAATTTCATAGCAAATGTGATGAGATGAAAGGAAAGACCAGTTGCAAAGATATGCCTACGCTTCAGGAGAACTTAGCGTAGCAAAACACACAGAGCTTCCTACGTATTATTCCAGCAAAGGGATATGAGAGCAGCAGAGGAACATGGCTTTTTATTCCAAAATCTAAAGGAGGTATCGCCTTCTAATGGATGCTCTTCAGGAAACCCCACAGATCTTCAAGAAGTCCCCTCACACAACAGAACTTTTTGGATGGCAGGAAATTCTATGTGGCATCTAAACAGTCTTTGAGAGACTCCCCCTTCTGCCTCAGCAATTCTGCTGCTTATAGTATCCCTACTGTCTGCTGCTCAAACGGTTTTTCACAGCTTTCAGTCTACTGTGGGCAAAGTGTTCTTAAAGGCACGCAGCTGATGGCTGTTAGCCTGTGCTACGGACTCCCTTGTGCTTGTTGCTCCTGTGAGGTAGTCCAGTGATTAGCCAGAGGCTTTTCAAATCAGCCCTTCAGTATTCCAGATTCTAAAATATTCTCTCGCCTGGTTTCCCATGGGTAGGCAGGGTACCTTTACAGACCTGTGCTGTGTTACTGCTCTTCCTCTGCGAGCTTTGTGTCACACTTTGCTGCTAGCGCAAACATAACAGATGACTTGACTGTCACTTTCTCAGTGTATTTTTTAGAACCACCTTCTGCTATCTTCATCAATCTCAGAGTTATGTCAGCTTCTTAAATATTATGAGGAATCCCCAACTTGTGTGCAAATACTGGGTAAATTCAGCAAATGTCTGTAAAACCGACAAAAGTTACAGAAACAGTTTCTATTATTTCATCCTCATCTGCTGGTTTTATTTAAATGAAAAGAAAGATAATTATGAATGGAAACATCTCATTCCAGCCTTAGCAGATCAAGGATGCATAGATAGATACTTTTGCCGAGTCATCAAACGGGCCAAAAGGGTTGGGTACTGAGGCTGAACCTGGGGCCTTCTCTACTGAAACGTAGGGTTCTGCAGCCATTATTGCTTTTTCTGAAGAGAATTGTTTCTTGATACTGTATCTGGATTATTTCTGTCCATTACTGAGAATAATATTGGCAGGTGGTATGTAACACAATGTCTAATACGCCCTTCTGGTTTATAGCAGCAAATGACAATTGTTATTTTTCATACTTTTTTGAGAAAGTGATGTACAAGCATGCAAGTTTTATAGAGCATCGACCACCTCTCTAGGAAGCCTGTGCCAGGGTTTGACGACCCCCTGGGTAAAGAAAAGCTTCCTAACGACCTGTCTAAACCTCCCCTGAGAGACGCAGCTTTGAGCCATTCCCATGTGTCCTGTTCCTGAACCCCAGCGAGAAGAGGTCAGCACTTCCATCTCCACGTCCCCTCCTCAGGAAGCTGTAGAGGACAAAGAGGTCACCTCTCAGCCTCCTTTTCTCCAAATTAGACAAGCCCAAAGTCCTCAGCCGCCCCACACAGGGCAGGCCTGCCAGCCCCCTCTATGCACGAATAGCAAGCCTAGCAGGGCATCTTTCCTAGTTGGCTTACTGAGGACCTGTGACAAGGAGTTATCTCCTAGAAGCTTTAAGAATTTCCCAGATGTGCTCATGACAGCAGTATGATATTCCCAGTTAATGTCTGGGAAGTTGAAATCTCCCATAAGGACAGGGGCTACTGATCCAGAGATTTCTCCTGATTGCCTATAGAATAACTCATCAGTGCACATCCTGGCTGGGTAGTGGACGCCCACTACAAGATCTCCTTTGTTTTCCATCCCCCTAATCCTCACCCAGAGGCTCCCAACCACGTCATCACTAACTGTAAGGGCTGTACAATCCAACCTCTCCCTTACGTATAGCGCGACACCTTCATCTCTCCAGTCCTGCCAGTCCCTCCCGAGCACAGCCCGTAGCCCTCCGTCCCAGCACGCCAATCATGGGACTCATTCCACCAAATCCCACTAATACCGATGATACGGTAGCTCTGGGAGCTGACCAGCGCTTTCCATTCATCGTTTGTTTCTCACACCGCGTGCATTAGCATACCAGCATTTCAGATACGGTCCTGAGCCCTCTGTGCTCCCAGGAGCAGTGTAAATGTTCCCACTAGCATTGCCACCCTCCGGCGATGCCGTGCCAACCCTTACCTACTGCAGTGCTGTTGGTATCCCCTTCCCCCATCGATTCTAGTTTAAAGCCCTCTTGATCTCAGTCTTCACTGTAAGAGTCGTTAGGCATTGGAACGGGCTCCCCAGGGAGGTGGTGGAGTCACCATCCCTGGAGATGTTCAAAAAACGTTTAGATGTGGCGCTTCAAGACATGGTTTAGTGGGTATGGTGGCATCAGGTATACGGTTGGAGTTGGTGATCTTTGAGGTCTCTTCCAACCATAACGATTCTATGATTCTATGATCAGTCCCGCCAGCTTACACCCAAAGATGCATTTTCCCCATCGGGACAGGTGGCTCCCGTCGGGCCCCAGCATACCTTGTCTCTCAAAGGCGCTTCCGTGGTTTCAAAACCCAAAGTTTTGGCACAGACACCAAATGGATGGTGCTTCACAGGGTTTTCCCATGCACCCTGAGACTGGCCACGCATCCTTTGTTATCGATAGAGTGAACAACATTTGATAACAGATTAAAAGCATAAGATAACATAATTTATTCTTTTCAGGAATATTGACTGTGCATTTTGGAAATCACTTAAGTTCCACTGAAAATGGGACAAGGGCTGCTAAGTCACTTGGGTTTCAAAATGTCATCTGTGCTTTTTGGAATGAGGGGACCGGACTAAAAAAACAACCTTCCAATTATTTAAAAAAACCCACAACAAACAAAATCAAACTTAAAAATCTAGTTTTGTATGTGATCCAATCTTTGTATTTAGTGCAGCATTATTAAATGAATTTTAGAGAAAATAAATATACAACAATAGTTGCTAATAATGACAACGAGAGAGGAAATGCCAACTCTAAATGCTTGTCTTCTAATTCCTATTAATTATTATACTTCAGTTCCAATAGCAGTGTGCTTAGGAGCCTTTAGGTGTGGAGCCAGGATCCTATTATACCAGCTGGTCTACAAAAATAATAGGATGGTCTCTTTTGTAAAGGGTGCCTGTATGTCTCCATATAGAGACACGAGTCAACAGATGGACACCGACAACTAGACAGAAGAATACCAGAAACCTGTCAGACAATCCTGGTGTATGATAGGCAGTGGTATTAGCACACAAATTACGTGGATGATATTGAGGAGTTTTTTCTTAGGTGCAATAGTAAAAGACATTTGCAAGAGGGATTTGAAGTTGGTTGATGAATAATTGGCTTTGTGAATGTTAACTCCTCTTACACAGTGTAAGTGCCAAAGGTTTGCTAAGTGGGATTTGCTGATCAGTTGTTTGCAGGCTTTCAGATAATGCACTTAATTTAGTGTAGAGCATAAATTGTGGTTCTGAATTACACACTGTATTCATAGTAGATTTTACATCAGGTCCGTAACATGAGAGGATGGCATTTCACAGCTACCAGTGAGAGAACGCTTCTATCTACAGACCAGATCAGGTTGTAACTATGACAACCTCGCAGATACAGCTATTTCAGAGCAGAGAGTCTCTACTGCTTTTTTTCAGTAATGGATAAATCAAATGTGAGATATTAATTCAGTTCCTTTTTTGGTGAGGTACTGGTTTTGATTAGTTACATCTAATGCCAAAAGTATAGTGAAAATTAACCTGGGAGTCTGAACACACGCCTGACTTTTGCTTTTGTAACTACCTGCAGTGTTTTTACTGTCAGTACTCCAGGTACTGACACAACACAAAACAGTAGCAACAGGGTCTTACGGCATTTCCTTGTGATTTTTAACTCATCATTAATATGAGTAGTAATGTCGTCTTTGTTTACCCCCCCCCACAAAAAGGATAATTCATTTGTGTGGCTTTTTTTCTCTCATTTCTCTGGAGAAATGGAGAAGATTTTTATTGCTTAAAGGGACAAAAGGCAAACAAGAACTCCTTTCTTTGAGAGTATTTACTGAAAACAGTAATCCTTTTTACTTTGTATATAACCACCCTCTTAAATGTCATGGGACTTTGGATGACTGCTATACAATTCCATAGAATACTAAAAAAAACCCAACAAACAACAGAAGGAATGAAATACAAAAGGTCAAAATTAGTGCCTAATAAATTCTGCGGGATTTTAGACTTGTCTGTAATGAACTATGGGTTTTTAGCTCTGCTGAATCCTACTGAATTTTTCCACTAGGACATCAGTCTTCCTTCCGCTTGCTTACACATAAATGTGTATGATTTTTATTTTTAAAGCCCACCAGTTGAACAAAGCGAAGTGGAAGGCTCAAGACAAATTTTGCGTGTTGCATTAACGAAGCGAGAGAGAGTTGTGCCAGGTCACAGAAGAATGAATTGCAGCTGGAGCCTGGGATTACTACAGAAAGCGAGCTAGGTTGTGGTAGTCAGGGAAACAGCAGGCGCAAATGCTGCTCAGAAAACAAAAACCAAAATCAAGCCCGTTGTGTGAATTTTCTGTCGGCAACCTCCATGGGTCAAGGCATTCTGTTACGATGATGCATATTCTTACAGATAATGCCACAATTTGTTGACTGGTTTCTAATTAATGGTTCTCATATTTTTCTTGCTAGATCCACAGGAAAGGAGTTTGCGCTGAAGATCATAGACAAGGCGAAATGCTGTGGAAAGGTAGCGTACGACAATTTGCATGTATAAGAAAAATAGCAGAAACAGCGCTGGCAGCTGCTCATTACTCATAAACGGTGGGCGTGTTTGGGTTTTCTGACTATTTTCTGACTATTTGTTTAACAGGATGATAATGTATTGAAGAAGCAAGTAATAAAAGTAGTGGGCGTTAACCTACTAGTTAATAGAGTAAAAGCCAAACAAATTGTCATCTGTTTTATTGGACTAACGAAGAAAATGCTAATACGTGTCCAAAATGTATTAAAAAGATTTTGATCTATAAAATATGAGAGAGGAAATTTGCAGCTACATATGTATTTATAGAATTTCCATCCCTCTCTGCATCTTATTTTTATCTTTTTATGGCTGTACATGCTCCTTTTATATGCAGAACATGGATTTGGAAAGAAATTTTCACAATCATTTCTTTCTGTTTGTCGTTTCACCATCCTATATAACAAAGATCTCTTAACAAAAGAGTCCCTTAATCTTTCTTTTTAATTCTAGCTCAAAAAAAAAAAAGTCCAAAATTTTCTCTCCAGCAGAACAGTGTGGTACATAATCGAAGGAAATATCTGAGAGTGTCAGACCTCTTCTTCACCTTCCTCCCAAGTACAGAGATTTTAAAAAAGGAAGAAAAAACCCCCACCTACAGCCACGAACGTAGACTAAGCGTTGGAATAGATAACAACAAATAAAATGCTTCTATTGTCACTGCTTTGCAATACCTTAAAAACAAAGTGCTTTTGAGGAACTTATGAGTCAGATGGATCACAGTTTAGTGTTAGCTAAAAGAACGCTGAGGGCACAGTATTAATTAGCAATCAAGTTCTGGATTAAAGTTTCTCTGCATGTAGGAAATATGCCGTTCTCTCAAGGATGACTGAAAAGATGGACTTTTGGATGCAGACACCTCATTTTTTTATGTAAATGTTTGCACTGAAATGATTCTGGAGGTAACTTTGCAACCAAGTCAGGGTTTTAATCGCAAGGTACTCTTTTTGGCAATTGCATGGAGTAATGGCTCTGAAGTGTAATTAGGGCTCCATATGCTGAATGTGACCTTGTAGGAAAATGCAGCAAGTCTGTATGACGTTCTTGGGGTGGTAAGGAGCCGAATAGTTCTGTACAGTAACGAGTTTACCTGCTGTGATGACTTGGAGTAGAGGTCCTCAAACAAAAATGTTTTATCTGTGCAGATTTTAAATGGTGTATTAGTGCTAGGAGGTGAGTGTTCCCCCCTCCCCATTGCTTTATCTCATATTCTTTAGGTTTATTTAAGGGAAAATTTAGAAAGGAATCTTAAAAATTTACAACCAGAAGAAAAAACGTTAGAATTGCCTTTTTGAGATTAAAATATTGCCATTTCTTCAGCTGTGAAAAGGGCGATCCAGCGTGTTTCGCTGCAAAAGAGAACTTTCGGGTGATGTGTACTTGCAACTTCATCTGAGTCAGCTGCTTAGGTATCATAAATTGGAATGGTCTAGAGATAGACAATGCATTTTATCGAGAGACTTTAGACATATTTTCTATTTATCGTTCTCCTTGCTTTAAAACAAACAAATAAACCCCCCCACCCACCCCATGGACGCATACTTGTCTGTGTTGAAAGGACCTGTGTCTGTGTGGCCACATACAGGTGTAGGTGTAGGTACAGGCAGAGGACTGCTGTTAGGAAGATGTTTGTACCTGTAACAGACAGTGGCAGAACTGTCCAGGAAGAATTCCAACAAAGGAATTAAATTTTGCTACAGCTTACTCCTCCTTCACTCCATTGCACATGCCAACATAAGTCCTGCCTTAAAAACACTCATCTGGCCCAAATCTGCACGAGTTGTATGTTGCTCGCCGCTCTCTAGCAGTTCATCTTGGGTGTCCTACAACTTGAAGCCAATCAATTAATGTATTTTCCACAATCAGCTTACATGTTAATTATACAACAATTTTTCTGTAAATAAATCATATTAACGTAGACTGAAATCTGTATTGCACTATCCAGGAGAATGTTATAACAAGTTTGAGAATTTTTTTTTTTTTTACATCGCAAAATATAGCCGTAACAGTGGGGTGGTTGAAAATAACTAGTTACATATTAGTCAGCATTTTGAAGACAGGTATTAAAACAGTGGCTCAACAACATTTTGGAGCCTTTTAAAAAAATTATCATTGTTTATTTTAAATAAACATTACTTATGCCTGGGCTTTGTTCAAAGCAATTAACAATTTAGTCAAGCAAAACAAAGCAAGCACAGGTAAAGCTGTTGTGCCTTAGTCATAATTAATGGATGTAATAAATTTAATGTGTTATCTGTTCTGTAGGTAGACAAAGCTATAATAAGATTCTGGTTTTTGCTTGGACTCTTAATGCTAGCTTTGAATTTACAGGCTTCCACCCATAAGGCTTAGTATGCTGTGGCTGTTCACTTTTCTCTGTTGATGAGATTGAGCATTGTGTTTAACAAAATTGCTTCATGTTTGTTTGTTTCTTTCCCTCCAGAGCACTTTGCTTGGAGCCGACATATGTTTGTTCAGAATGACAATTGATGCTCTTTCAAACTGAATTTGAGAGGTGTGACTCTTTAACCCATATATGCCACACCATGCTCTCACAAAGCGAGGTGCACACCCGGCATGTGGTTTCTGAGTTCCATAGGCACATAAAGCTTTGGCAAAAACACAATGCATCCGTAAACAGCCCTGGAAATAGAAGGTGAAGTAGCGTGAGATCTTCAGTCACTGCCTATGCACAGCGGATCACATCTACTTCTAGTGCTCTGCTCACAAATGCATGAAGTGCATGCTACGAATCAGTGCGTTAAACACAAATAAGTTCCAAGTCCAGTGACGTGATTTGTTATCCGCCAAAGTGTAAGGAAACTAGTGTTTTATGTGACGAGCATTGTTACTTTTGCAGTGAACCTAAATACAGTATCTGTATTCGAAGATTTATAAAGGGAAATGAAAATCATTCTTCACATGAAAGGGGCCTGTAATTTTCTTTGCTCTCCGGTGTTAACCAAGTGCTAGGATGTTCCAGAAAACACCACATTCTGAAACTCGTTTGTTTGTGAGACCCGTTCCTTCCTCAGAAGTATAGGGAAGGGGAAATTCAACTCGGTCTGTGTGCTGCTAAGCTCTTGGAGCCACGACGACTCAACTGAGCTATTACGTATTTTGCAGATTGTAAATCTGAACATACATATAAAATGAACTGAAATCCATAACCAAAGCAGTTGTAATATTTTTTTTCCTGTATATAATCCACAATTTTTATAAAAATAAAGTCCTTGAAAATAAATCCTAGGTAATCTGTCCTTGAGTAACCTACGCTAAATGAGAGGTGAAGGCTGGAGAGGATCAAGAACGCGTTAACTATTGATGGGGGGTGGCAGGTTACAACGGTGGGGGAGGCTCTGAACTTAATTTCACCTCATAATACCCACATAAGAATATAATCTGCACTTCCTCAATTGCCGTCATGTTCCGGAGCCTTTTTTTCAGAGAGATCCCATGGGTTAAGTGTGTGAAATATGGTATTTTAAATTAAATTGGGTCAATGATGAAGTACAGTTGGTCTAAAATACAAGTTAAAATCCAGCATCTGACAATAACCCTCTACTATATAAATTAACCAGCAAACAAGGTGCTCGCTGATCAAGTAATCGGTGGGCAGCTGATGAAAGGAGAAGTGAATTGGCAATTTCGTGTCTGTTCAGATAAACTTCCATCTCTTTTCTGAACAGGAACACCTGATTGAAAATGAAGTGTCTATTCTGCGCCGAGTGAAGCATCCAAATATCATTATGCTTATAGAGGAGATGGACACCCCATCAGAACTGTACCTGGTGATGGAACTCGTCAAGGTAAGACTAAGGAGACTTTTTTTAATTCTCTGTGTTGATGTGAAATCTGAGAAGTATCTAGGAACATTAAGCTCTTGGGAGACATAATCAGTTAAGATTTCAGTGGCAACCTGCATTTTTAATCATGCAAATACTCTTGTCAATCAATTATATTAATGGAATTTATGTCTCTTCAGTTGTAATTAGACTATTTACACAGATATGAGGCAATTTTGCAATGTGGATAGTGGTTTTTATATCATGTTTACAATATGAGGGAGTAATAGTGATAGGCATTTACTGACAGACCACCTGCATTTATGTCACTAATATCTGTATTTAATAATTTACTTTAAAGAAACAAACTCTCTTTAATGACTTTATCTTAGTAGACAATAGATGCAACGAATAGTTTAAACTCAAGTGATTATGGTCCAGCAAAATTCAGACTCAAAAAATCTCACCTCTTTTGCTTGTATCAAACATTCACTCACCTTATTCCCAGTTCACCAGAAAAATAGATGCTGCTTTCATACATGTAGAGAGAAAACAAAAATCTTCATTTCGCTGTCACCTTGTGAACCAAATACACGACTGGCATCAAGTTTTAGTCAAGCACTCTCTTGCCTGTGTTCTGTACATACGCAGCTTGATTGGCATGTCAGATACAAATAATGTACATCACTATCATCACTTTTTATTTCTGTCTGAAACACTGTTAGATTCAAGAGTCCTCTCTAGAACGGTTGCCAGCCTGGGAAACCTCTAAAGAAAGTCTGGAGCTGTTGAATTCATAATTTCCGTAGCCTACCCATTTCTCTTCCTTTCTAGAAGTTATTTTTGTATAGTAGAGGCTTTTTTGGGTTTAAGACTGTATTTTTTTTAATATATTTTAATACACCACTATTTTGGCCTGTATTTCCTGAACTGCTGCTTCTCTTCCACATGTATGGAAATGCTTGGAATGCCACCCAGAGTTCAGACAGCTCACTCCTACAGAGGTATCCAGGGCAACCATCACAGAGACACCCACCCCAACTTTGTTGCGATGGCTGGAAACGCTGCACCAGTAACTCGCGTACATGGTGTTATGTTTTCCAAGAGCAACAGGGCATCTGTAATCAGAGACTGCACAACCGGCACGTTCAGAAATCATCTGTAGGCTCTGCACTTTGGTGTCTCGTAGAATCATTTAGGTTGGAAAAAATCACGCTTGTGATGTTGTTTGTCCCCTTCAGCTGTATTTATTGGGTATTTCTGCAATATCTACAGAAATTCCAATTTGCAGTTCATTACAGTTGCTGAATATTTGTTATGTAGGTTTTTTTATTATTGGGTTAATTTGTATTACTTTAGGCTTTACTTAAAATCGACTGTTTTTTGCTAAGTAAAGGTAATATATTGATAAGGTGAAGAAAAGGGAGACGGTATGCCTATACCTGTAGGTAAGATAAGTAAGTGATGAAAGGTAGGAAGATCAAGGGAATGAAATCAAGACAGAGAAGAGCTGTGATTTGCCCAAACGCAGACACCAGAAGCCTGGAGTACAGTTGAGAATTTGACATAGATAACCCAAGTCCCAGTCTAGATCGTCTTTCTGCAAAATAATTTTTGTACTCTTTAACAGGCATTTGAGCGTGCCTTTTGTAAAGGAAGATTTTATGTGGCTTTTTTATGACATATCATCATCTTAATTTTATTTTTCATGTAGTGATCTATTATCTTTCTATTACTTTAGGGAGGAGATCTATTCGATGCCATCACTTCTTCTACAAAATATACGGAGCGAGATGGGAGTGCAATGGTCTACAATCTAGCCAGTGCACTCAAATACCTTCATGGGCTCAACATTGTGCACAGAGACATCAAGCCAGAAAACCTCCTGGTATGTCCCCTTTATTTTCTAATATTTTCTCTTACTTTGTTCTCATTAATGCACATGCTTGTCTATAAATGTCAAGGAGCTGAGCAGAGAACAGCAAGAATACTAATTTAGAATAACTATGTATGAAATAAATCTTCTGCCATGAGATAGCAATCACGGTAACCCAAGTGAGCTGTGCTCAAGCCTGTCCTTAGACCTGTCTTTATTTACATTTTGATTGACTGCCATTTGGGTAAACAGGAGTATTGTCTCACGGAACAAGGGATTTTAAAGCTATGTCGATGAATTATTTATTCTAGTTTGCAAGTGGGAGAAAAGGTGGGCTGAGTGCCATTTCTTTGAAGGATCATATGGTTATGTCAAGCAATTTTATTTTTTTTTTCTTTCACTGTCATAGCAGGAACATCTTTCTGATGATTTACCAGTGTTCTAGCCATGAATTAACTCCATACATACGTTTATTTTGTCCTAGGGGACTGCCTACTTTGGTTTTCAGCAGAGACATAAAATAACTGTGTTGACAGGACTTACCATGAAGTCTGCTTTGGGAACTGCTTGGACTACGGTTCGCAGAATGGGACCAGCGTGCTCCCTTGCTTATGCACATAGGTTACACTTACGTATTCCTGAGGGGGTATTAGATATTGCGTGCCGTGCACTGAACAGGGCCGTAATCCCCCCTGCTTGAGGCACTGTCCTTGGGAATGCTGGTAGCTTTCCTCAACACTTAGTAGGCATTTCTTAAAGCCGCCTGTGGTGTTTGTCAATCCTGTTTAATGAGGTTGCATCTAGAGTAGGAGTCAGGGCTTATCCCAGGCCAGATTTTGAGCTAGTACAAGGATAAGCTGAAAATATTTTCCAATTAATAGTTAATTCTTTCGCAACTAATTCCACTGGCAGTGTTTAGCAATTTAAATAAGCCCTCAAATAAATTTGATTGTTTAGCAAAAGGAAAGGAAGGGAAGGGAGACTTCTCCTGGAAAATGTAGTCCCAGCAACATGGCACTTATTTAAGAGAAAGAAAATGAAGGTGGAAGTCTCACTTACTATCAGTGCATCTTCAAACACAGCCAGGCCAAGGAAATTTTAAGCTCTCATCAGTGATTGAATCAGTTATAAATAGCCACAAATGTCCTTTCTGCCTAGAAAGCCTGACGAGATTACTCACCAGATGCAAATCTTACTCACTGTGATTGACAGTGGCAGAATGTTAAGATAACATACTGGTATTGAATGTAAATGCAAATAATTCCCGTCAATTGCTACCTATAATTGCAAGTAGTTAGTTCTTTTGCACAGGGTCATCCAGCTGTCTGAATTACATCCTCTTTACTAGTCACACATTTAAAAATAGAAACTCTAAGAGTAATAGCAGCTATGAAGGTGTTGTATCAAGGAGAACAAGTGTTTCCATTAACGATATGAATTACACAGGGGAACAAAGGCTGCCGTAGCACCATTTGGTTGTTTGAGGAAACCAAATAAATTCAGCCATTCTGGAGTCCTGCATTCTAGAAACTAGATCCCATCGAAATCATGTTAACATAAACATTTTACTTCAATTAAGCTCAGTTTTGTTCTTAATTAGGGATGTTTCCCTTGCTGTTGGTCTGGTTTGATTTACTCTTGCCATCACTGTCCTATAACACTTTTTTTGCTATTAAAATTTAGCTTCTTTCATCAACAACATGACTCAGAACAAGATGTGCTAGGTTCTTTATGGGCCTTTTGGTCAGATGCACTTGGGTCTGCACAGAAACCTAAACACTTCTCGGGCAGCGTTCTCACTTCTGTACTGAACTTGCCTAGACTAAGCTTAGGGAAGACATTTGTCTATGGAATCTCCGGTACGCTGACTGACTAGATTTATGCCAAGTTAGTGAGAGATGCTAAACAAATCTGATTGTAGCTGCCAATCCCATTTTAAATGCTAGGTCCCAATCAAATGGAAGTATAGTATTATATTTTTCTTAAAATATTTAAAACTTCTCAGCACGCTAGGACTGGGTTTTCTTTTCCCCCCCTCTAGGTGCTTGAGGCTATATCATGGTCCGACCTACATAGCTGGCAGACAGCTCCACTGAATACTAGCTCCAGCCGCGCTGTGGCAATCAGTGGTCATACCATTTTCTCTTCCTTCCCTACAGGGCTGTGCAAGTTCCCTCATTTTTCTGTCTTCTTGGTGTGATGATAATTATTTTCCACAGAAAGGATTTTAAAAAAATGTGGATGGTCTCCTCCTTATTCTGTTTTGATTTTGCTGATTCTAGGTATGTGAATATCCAGATGGAACCAAGTCTTTGAAGCTAGGAGACTTTGGACTGGCGACTGTGGTTGAAGGCCCTTTGTATACCGTCTGTGGTACACCCACATACGTGGCTCCAGAAATCATTGCAGAGACAGGGTGAGGATGACTGGCTAAGACGTAGGTGACGTCTTGTGACCCATTATTTCTGGCAGGTAGCTCTTAACTGTTGTAAGAACTAGACTGCTCTCGTAGGATGGTTCTCCGTCTTTTTGTAACCAACCCACCCATGAGAAAACAGGCACCATTCGGTTCCTCAAAGAGGCCAGTTTCCTCCCTCACCCTGCTCCCAGAATTCACCTTTGCCTCCGTGCCATCACCCGAGGACCAGCGCTGGTGCAGTGGAGTTTACTGGTTTTTGTTCCCTGCCTCACCTCACCATTCACAGCCCGTTGTACCTGCCATGGCTGCTGCTCGGGGAAAAAACGGACAAGCAAAACAGAGTGTTTGTGTTAGAAATGGAGTAATTCATATTGGAAGAGACTCCAGAGGTCACCTAGTCCAAACCTGTTCTCGGAGCAGGTCTAATTAGATTATGTTGATTCAAGTGACCTTGTTTGGGTGACGCATGCTATTTGATAACTGGTGGTTTAATTAAACAACCCCATTGTTCTGTATTTTACTAGGTGGCTGCATAAATACAAAATAACGTGGTAAAATGGCTGAATTTCACAAGTCGTCTTTCCTTTTAGACCTATTAGACCTCCATTCCATGCTAGCTGACTCTTGCCATAGCTGTGACCATTCTGAATTTGGTCATCCCCTCGGAGGGAGGTTTGTTGTATTGTTTCAAGCAGTGTTCAGTGCATTTGTCTTATTGAGAAATACTTCGCAGCTGCAGGGAGCTCAAAGGGCACTTCATCTGCATGTGTTAGATTTTTGACAGACTGAATCTAAAATTTACGGTTGGACTTGATGATCTTTGAGGTCTCTTCCAACCGTAATGATTCTCTGATTCTAAAAGAATAGGGGAAAGGCCCTCTTTTTTGACCTCTAGTGTTTTAATTTCTGTGCTGTAAAAGAAAAGTGCAGTTCTTTTTCCCTGTGTTACTCAAGAGACTGGAGAATTGGTGTCTGTCTTGTTGCTTAGCAACACAGGATAACCTTAGAGATAGTTCCTCCAATATGGGGACTGAGAAAGCACATCCTTGTCTTTTATCATTGAGATTCTGGATTGGGAAACCTTGATACTGAATTGAATCTGAGTATATTCAGAAGACCCCAGAGAGCCTTGAGGCTTACAAAAAAAAAAAACCCCACTGCAATGAAAAATGATGTTATCACGCTTTCCTAAAGACTGTGAAGGATGCCAAGTAAAATGACGCTTAGGTACAAAATACATTTCCACATCATCAGCAAGTGACACAGAACAGATTCTCAATATATATTCATGTAAATGTAATCAATTATTTGATTGGAATGACCTTTTTTTTTTCAATCCAGCACAAGTAACCCAGTCTTCTTTTTGCAGATATGGCTTAAAGGTGGATATTTGGGCTGCAGGTGTGATCACATACATACTGTTATGTGGATTTCCACCTTTTCGCAGGTGAGTGTCCCTGTATGTCAAAAAGGGAAAAGCAGTAAAGAACCAAGTTCTTTCTGAGCAAGTCTTACCCATCTCCCTGAAGAAGGTGTCCTGGGGGAAAACAACAACAACAACAGAACAATTAGGCATTGACACATTTTCTTTACCTTTTTGTTCTTTAGTTGTTCTCACTTCTCCCTCTTGTCGGGCTTTAGCATCAATTTTATTTACTTCTTTATCTAAGAAGGGAGACACTGGTGTACGGCTGTGTGCAGGGACAGGGCGGTGGGAGGGCATAATTCCTTTTCTTTTTGGCTGCGGGGCTGTCCCAGGGCACTGCACGGGGCTGCTTTGCGCTCTAGGGATGCTCTTCGGCCACGGCAGCTCACTGGTGGGGCAGGGCTGAGGGTGAGGTGAGTGGTAAACGAGGAGAGGGGCAGCATTGGCTTCTGTGGCGTTTTTCACCTTGTCAGTCTTTTTGGTTAGCGTCATATGAGCGATGGAGATTGCAAATGGGGTTTTTGCTACTCAGTGTCACAGTACGTACGAGTTCTATTGAAAATCAAATGGGTACGCTTTGTGCCTCGGCAATTTTTTTGCCAGGATCTGAGAAGGAATTGGCATATTTTAATAGGGAATTCTCCTCTTAACTTACAAGTTATTTGTGCACAGTCTGTCCATTTTGACAGCAACGTACTTAGTTTTTAACTAAAAATCACGCGACTGAATATCTTGCGAAGAATACAATGTAAACAATTGTCAATGGAAAAATTATCATTTAGTGTAGGTATTTGGGTTTTGCATGTGGTTAGTTCATGTTTAAAACTGAAAACAGGTTTTGAAAGATATATTATACAGACAAATGGCAGTTGCTTTGAAGAGCGTTTGGGGGGAGGGTGGGCACGGAGAATGTCCATACTGTGCTATTAGAATCAGGTCTTAACCAAGGTTAATAAATATTTCTTGTAAAACCAACCCAAGAGGTGAATTGTTCATTACAGAACTAGGGTGGGTGGATGTTCACGATGGCTAAGGCCAACAAACAGAAGCTAAAACCCAAAAAGCCCACTGCCCTTGATCCCTGAGTATTGATGATGATACCAAGTTTTTGGTACAAATCCATTCAATATCAGTAGCCTGCTAATACTGAGTAACCTACACGTATCATGTGTTTTTCCATATCTCCTCTTTGGATTTTGAAAATTCTCCTGTGGTGCTGATAGCTCAACAGAGGAGGCCCATGTCACTGCACTTCTCCCCCTGTCCCATGCTTTCAGCAGCAGATCTTTTAGAATTAGGCTGGCAAGTGACTGACTGAGTTTTTTTTAATCACCTTTCCTGTTCCTGCATGTTAGCTATGCAGTCTCTATTCCAGTGGAAGTCCTTTCACCTCAATATATATTTTTTGCCTCAGTATATTAGCTTTTCTGTTCTTATCGCTCCCGGCAGCGTAACTATGGCAAACACCTCAGAAGTGCTGCCACTATGCAGCTTGCAAATGCTGTGTTTATAGCAGTTGATGCAACATCATTTCTGTTCCATCCCCAAGTCAAGTTAAAAATTTACATGACAAATTGACTTCTTTCTCATGATCTTTTTCATTACTGCTGTTCTCCAGTGAAAACAACCTTCAGGAAGATCTCTTCGATCAGATACTCGTTGGGAAGCTGGAATTTCCTTCTCCCTACTGGGATAACATCACCGATTCAGCAAAGGTACTGATAAGTTTTCCAACCTGAAATACTGTTCCGAAAGCCAGTAAAAAGACTGTGCTCTGTTGGAAAGGCAAAACAGAAGATTCAGAAGCAGACTCATACCCCTCTTCCAGCTGCTGTGCCTTTTGAGTTCGCTAGCTTAACAGTGCTTGATGAAAGCAGACTTGCTGTCTGGGTAAGTGTAGCAGAAAGCCAGCTGCATTCACTGAGCAGCACAGGCTATTCAGTTTACTTGAATGATGGACTATTATAGCAGGTTCAGTGCTTCAGCTCTAAAATAAGCGCCTCGCTGAATTTTCCTATCGTTCTTTAAAAAAGAAAAAAATTGCTATATGTGGACTGAATGCAATTGACATCATTTGTTCCTATTTTACTTGAGCCAGTTATTAGAACCTTTCAAGAGGTGCAGCCAGCTTGATTTGCCATTGCGAATAGTTCTCGTGTTATCATTACCATTTGTGTTTAAAAACGATTGTGTCTCTAGGATAAAGGTTCCAACTTTTAAGCCTTACTTCTCAAGCTAATTCAGTGCTTTGAGTGCTGAGGACTCTAATTAACAAGTGGAGATTATTTGTTATCCAGTGACTGAGAAGTTGCATTTGTTTCTGCATTTCCCAAGGGCTGTTTATCCGTTTGCCAGCACTTCCCAAGCTCCAGGCATCTCTCACTCTTCCAGACATGCATTCTGAACAAACAAGGCCCTCAATCTCGGTACTAAAGGTGACCTTTCCCCTCAGACTTACACAGAGTAAATAACTTGGCTGGTTGGGAAACCTCTCTGTTAGGTATGGTATTATTGGCTTGAAGAAGCCATTTCCCAAAAGTGAAGTGATGAACCATCTCCTTCAAATAGTCAATAGGAAGACTGACAGTTTGGAGGCTATAAAAGGTTTTTCGAGGGGAGGTTTGGCTCCAAATACATGAAGTTGTTCATTTGGGAGGGGGACAGAGTTGTCTTCATGGGCTTGTAGAACCAAGAATTACACTTTTAAACTAGTTCTTAGTTGCATAAGAAACCTAAATGAAGTTTGAGGTTTTGGTTTGGGGTTTTTTTATATGTTTATTTTACTGACTGCTTTGTATCAATGACCTCTTAAAGTTTCTCATATCTGTATGCACCATTAATGGAAAGCCCATGGAAGTATTTGATAAAGCTAAAGACATCTGCTCTAGTGCCTCTAAAATATGATGAAAGCCACAATACCAACTCTTTAATTTAATATAATTAGTAGAATTAAGCATTTTTCTATCTATCTGCTTTTTCCTATACCAGGTGACCCTTAGCTGATGAAATGAGTTAAATGTCTTTCTTTTATTCTTCTGGAGCAACACAGAAGAGAACATAGTTTTCAAATAATTTCAGCAGTTTCTTGAATATTTCAGATGCAGTTTCTTGCCTCTCATTTGTACTCTTTACGTACCGTTACTATGTGCATGTACGCTGCCCGTAGAGCATCTCATCTGTCCCAGGTCTGTGTTTTCTGGTCACCTGCATGCATATACAGAGAACAAACTGGAACATTAGAGCTGATTTTTTTTTTATTTTTAACATTTCCTTTTCATCTGGTTTTAACAGACTCGGTGAAACATGAATACAATAAGGAAGGTGATATGCAATGTGCTGTCCAGCATACTCTTAAACCTAAAGGGCAAATTTTTTTGTTCTGCTGAAGTCACACTGGTATCACACTAGTTCTGGCATCAGTGTGAGCTGTTTTCTTTTCACCCAGGTAGCAACAAAATTGCAGTGAGAAGAACTTGGTGCAACAATATTTCCATTGTAATATCCTCCCCCACTCTCCCCAAACACTTTTTTTTAATTTTTTTAAATACAGGAGTTAATCAGCCTGATGTTACATGTGAATGCTGAAGCCCGATACACAGCAGCACAGATCCTAAGCCATCCCTGGGTGTCAGTAAGTAAATTACATTTTCCTTGTCTCTAATTTGATATTAAATCTGTAAATCTAACCATTGAAGCGTACTTTTCAGAAGCAGCGGTACACTTCTACTCTGCCAATTCCTGGCTATTGAACCACTGGTCCCCTTTCCACATAAAAGAGAACAGCAGGAGTCTGAAGTTAGAGCTGAAGCTAAAACAGCACTGTTACCTTCTGGGCTCTGAAAGCCGAGAGTGAGGGCGGCCCTTCCTGACTGCCATCAGAAGGTGCTGGGGGGTTGCTATAACCCTGCTTAAACATAACACACCAGGCAGATGTGTCACTTGGGCATCTTTTTGGTTATTTCACCTATATTCAACCTAGAAAACAGTCATCTCAAAAAAATGTGTATGAAGTGGAAGCACTGTTGTGCATGTTGGCATCTTACTTGCTGCAATGCTACTTAAAGTACGATCTCCTGTTTCTTGAAGCACTTCAAGCTTCCTAAGAGAAATAAAATTAGCAAATATAATACCTAATGTAGCACAGGCACTACGCTGCTGGGTCCGTCATCTTTCTGGGCACCAGCAATGGGGAACACCAACGTGCATTGCTTACTGATTTTAAAATCAGTTCATTATTCATAAATACGAGGTTTACATGTCCACAGTCAATGTTTATTTCCACACACATTTTAAAAGAGGGACTGCATATGATCTGTGGTGTTCCCTCAAACAAGAGAAGACAACTTTAATGACTGTGTCTGCGCATAACAGCTCCTATCAAACATATTTATGGTACTGTGTAATGTTTCCACACTTAGGACATGATGGACCATTTAAAATGCTAGTTTAAAAGAAAGCCAAATGACAAATATGCCTTTTATTTTTAACATGCTTGAATTGAACTTGCAGCTTATAATTGTGGGACAAATCAAGGGACTGAAAGTATATGGTGTCACATGGCATTTTAAGAAATAGAAGTTCATACATAAACAACTTTGCTACGTTCCTTTCCGCTGTCATTTGTCTTAACGCATTTCAAGAACGTATCTCCTGTAGCAGAGCGCATTCCCTTCTGGGCTGCCTGTCTGAATGCTTACTTTGCAGTGAAAGCAGGAAGTACCCGAGGAGAACAGAAAACTTCTCTTTTACTCAGTTACATTCAAACATACTCTTGGGTTTTTTTGGTAACTTGACTATTGTGTTTTTCCTCTTACAGGATGATGCTTCCCAGGAGAATAATATGCAAGCTGAAGTAACAGGTAAACTGAAGCAGCACTTTAATAACACCTTACCCAAGCAAAATAACACATCTGCTGGGGTTTCTGTCATCATGGTAAGAGCAATGAATGTTTTTATACGTTGATATTTATTACACTTTGCATATTTTCCTAACAGTGCTCTATGAGCATGTGTGATGCCAGAATAGCAAAACCAAAGCTAGAATAGTCTCTAATTCTAGTCTTTATGTGTAGTGTGGATTGTGTTGTCATCGCTTGAGAGCAACCCAGTCTATCACAGTGCGCTAGCTAAGCTATAAAAACAAGCTTTCAAACAGAAACATGTAAACACCAAGTCGTTGTAAGTTGAAATGAAGCTTATTAACGATTTGAAATCTTTCATGATAAAAACTGTAATTTTTTATCATACTGACCACCTAGTTAGTAAGTCAGCTCTTCCCCTCTGCCCGATCAAGTATTGCCTCGCCTTGAGCATCCTCTGTTCAACGCTACACTTGCTGGGAAACCAGACTCCATTTCAGGAACTTTCTTCATAGTATTGAATGTTTACCACATTAATTGTGTCCCAATCTCTAACCCCTGCTATGTTTTTTCTGTTCCCCAAGGGGGAACTTTCTTCAAAGCATACGACGGAACCCTGATGACCTATAGTTGAACTTACATAAACAGTAATTCTAGAATGCAGATGTGTGAATGATGGTAGAAGGAATGGAGTTTACTGTTACCAGTACTCAGAACTGCCCTTGTAATTGACCAGTCACTTTTGCAGAGAATATGCAACTGCTGTAGAGCTTGAAGTGCCATTCTGTTCTTACTGTGGCCCGTTCTTGTCTACTGCAAGGATGGATGCTGCACACAGAGTATCTGCAGTTACTAAAAGAGAAATAAAACCATCTGCGGTAGTAACATAACAGTGATTTCCACCCCCACCCCTCCCCATCACTACAAATTACTCTCAAAGTCCAGCCCACTTACTTATGTTAACAAAGAATTGTCTTAATCATCTGAAAGTACTGCATACATATAAGCTTTTGCAAATACATTTCTGTGAATTAAATAGGCCAAAGATTTAAAGGTAGGAAAAGTGGTAACATAAAAATAAAAATAAGTCAGAAAATGGATTTCAGGTTCATGCTGTTGTCTACATTTCATTTGACAGTTTGACTTGACAGTTTGAGAGGGACTTCAGAGCTTCATTCTTTATACTGTTGAGACTATGGATAAGCCTGAAGCTGAAAACTGGTACAAAATGCACTATATGTAATAAGAGCATTTTTAATTCTAACTCTCAGCCCCTCTCCAACTTGCATGCCACTTAAGCCTGTCTCAGATCTCTGACACGGCGTAGCTTCTGGCTTCTTATTGGTGTGGGTTTTTTTCTGATTCTGTTAGCTACTGACATTCCTTCAGCCAGGACACTACACCTCGGTCAAACTTTTCATTTTCCCTTTTCCTGCCTTGTTTCTTTCTAACAGGTATGGAAGGATGTACACGTATAATTATTTCCAAATGCCACTCCCACTTAGTGCTGAAGGGAAAAGTAACTTCTTGTTCAAAACACTGTGATCTAATGAGGGTTAAGCCCCCAATTTGTTATTCTTGCCCTGGTTTATCTAGAGCATTGAAATTCAGTTATCTTTATGTTACCAAGTTCTTCACTTGTACTAGCACCCTCATTGCTTAAAACCATTCCGATTCAGAGAAGCACAGTGTGGTAATTTGTCATTCTCACGTACTGCAGTGTTGCTGTGTCAGTCCACCTGCACGTTGAATGGAATCCCTTTGAGCCTCCCTTCATTCAAGTACTGTCGATAATACCATCGTGTGGCAGACCAGTAAAACTGCACAGACCTACTGCACAGGAGACTCTCTCTGCCCCTAAAAGCACATTGCTGTTAATTCATTACTGGTGGTTTTTTTTTTTTTTTGGTCAATTTCAAAATGTTCTGTAAATCTAAATTTGTTGTAATTGTGTTAGTTCTGCTTAAAGTAAGTCTAGTTTTTGTCCCTTGCTTCCTTCCTTTTTCCTCCTTTCCCAACGCCTGCATTGCTTTCCTCTGACTAGGTCCAAGGCAATGGTACGTACTAACTGCGATGCTTTGTTCTGCTGCACAAAAAAATACATGTTCTCCATTTGTAACAAGAAGAAAGGAGAAATAACTCAGCCAGTCTGAAGTGGAAAGAGCTTTACAGCCACACAAAAACAGTAAAGGAAATCCTTTTGAACACTTACAAAAAAGGTTTCTGTATTAAGTGATGCATATTTGAAATATTCTAAGCAAACACTGATACACCTAGCTTGCTTTTACTTCCTCTGACATATCTTGGTCTATCCCCCTGGGAGTAATTTTGTGCATGTGTGTGTCTTACAAGATCCAAAAGGAATTAGAAAAAGATGGGAATCCTATGAAGACAGACCCAAAAAACAAAACCACTGAAATAAGCATTGTTTCCATTTAAAATAAAAATTTTAATTGTCACTTCAGCCTTTATAGTCAGAAGGTAATTGGTCCTAAAGTAATAGAAAACATTCTTACTTAGCAACAGTAAAATTAAGCCCCCTCTTCAATCTTTTAAAAAAGAAATAACCCTGAATTGCATTCCATAGGTATGTATCGCTATGTGCAAGGTGTGACAACTACTGGAGGCTGCTCTGAGGACAGCACAGGAGAAAATCACCGTCAGCACGAACTGAAAGCACTGCCTTTCCCTTTTTAATAGCCTATCCTGCCATCGAAATAGCAGAAACCTGTTTGTTCACAGCTCTTTTTCCCGCAAGCAAAAGAGGAAATGCAATCCTGCCAGCAGAGCAGCTACTTTGATAAAAACCCATCATAGCTAGTCTCAAAAGCCTAGGCACAGTTCAGCTACTCCTTGCCTTCCATGCTCCATTCACAAAGTCGAGTGTTAGTAGCAGAGAATTCAATTGTGTACTGTTGAATTTTCTCCTCATACCTGCATGCATGTAGGCTAATGTAACTCCATTAAAACAAAACAAAAAAAACCAACCACAAACCCAAAACCCCCTAAATTCAACATACTTAACCTTTTCTTTTGGGTTCTTTTATACTCAGTACTTTGGTCTGAAGCAGCCTGGCAGGAAGGCCTTGGGGGCAGGAGGGGTATCACAAGGCCGCTTGCTACCTCCCTGCCCCAGCACACAGCCACCTCCCTACACAAAATGGAATAGAAGCAGGAGAGTGTGAGCGAGGCCGATTCCAGAACCCACCACCATCCCTGTACCTGCAAATTCTACAGGTCCTCTATTTGAGAAATCAGAGATCCTAGCCCAGCTCTCTTTGCCAAGTCAAGTAAAGGAGAAATTTGAATTCAGGTACCCCATAATGAAAGAAATTTTCACTACCAAGCTGTATCGTCACTTTGGAAAACAGAGGATAAGTAATTACCTTATTTCTGCTGTCCTTGGTGACTTTGATGCAATAAACCACATCTGGGGAAAAAAAAAGACACGCTAAATTTAACTTGTATCAGAAAATTATTTCATTATCTAAAACTGTGTATTTTAGTGAATACTGTATTAGACGAACTCCACTAAGAATACATAGAAAATGTCACATTAGTAAAGCAAGTCCTCCTGAGCAATCAAAAAAAAAAGAAATTGCTTAAGAAAAGGCAGAGCACCTGACCTTACCGTACAATTAGCACATCCCAGCTCAAAAGATGAAATCCCACATAACAGTGTCATCTAATGCTTACCCATACAGCTGCAGGGGGTACCACAAAGGTGAAACACGTATTGTCACACGTTTGTGGATTACTGTAGAAAGCCCAAGCTGTACATGACCAGAGTAAGTGCACCTTGCACCATTCTGCATAACTGAATAAATTACAAAGAACTTAATTAATCTGTATTAACTTAAATCTGGATTACCACTGGTAAACAGTTAAGCCAAGAAGTATATGGGTTTCTAAAGATGAGTATCAGCCTTCAAACTGTGAAACAAAACCAATTGCACTGTCCCTCCAAGTCGCAGAAAGCAATTTTGACATATTTTTTGGCGCAGGAACTACTAGATTTCCCTCTAGGTCACTTTAGACCTTCCACTGGCAATTAAACGTTACCCTGTGGTTTAACGTAACTTGCAGTATCCTTCAGAGGGTATGAAAGTCGTCGGCTTCAGCGGACACACCTCATGCTCCAGATAATCCACCTATGGCACTACAGAGCGAGTTCTCAGTTTTCACTCTAACCTGCTACTCCCTTCTCCAGTAAAGGAATTTTTAAGTATAGTATTCAGAAATGATGCATTTTTGCCACCATGTCAGCTTCATGAGAGGTCATTTGCTTACTCTCGACACTAAGCAGAAGACCCTTTTCTTTTAGACAGAAAAAATGGTTAGGTTTTCATCTGTCATCTTCACAAACAGATACACTTCTGTACCACGTGGTTTGTTACAGAAAATGTATTAAGTTTTCACTAAGCATCACGTGATTCCTTGTGTCTGCAAAAACACAGGTACATAGATTTTGCTAATAGCTAGTATGAAGAGTTCCTGCCATAGCATACTCACTCATGTCATTTTTTTTTTCCACATCAGACTTGGAAGACCAAATTTTAAACTCACGCCATCATGGCAAACATATGTCTGGAAGATAAGTTTTCCTTACATTTTCCAAAGTCTGCACTGCAAAACGCTACAATTAATGATACATAAGATTTCTAATGTTATTTCTCCTTTTTTTCTGGCTCTAATGCATGCACTTAATGTCTTGTAGATCGTTTTAACCCTTAAGTTAAGTTAAGACAGGGCTTTGGTTTAACTGCTCTTTTCATATTTTTGCCTTGGGTTTTTTTGTTTGTTTGTTTTTAGAACACAGCTCTAGATAAAGAGAGTCAGATTTTCTGCAGCAAGCGCTATCAGGACTCTGGTGGAGCTGGAATGGCGAAAATTTCTGCAATTACTGCTGCAGCTGATGATCCTCACGTGGCTGGGTCCCAGACCCTCTTCCCTGCTGCTTCTGAGCCACTCCGATCCCCCGCGCTCCCTGCCTCAGTATCTCCCGAGTTTGCTGGGGATCAGCCTGGTGCATAGGACTGATGAAACCAAATCCAACGGGAGCTCCCTGCACTCTCGCCACCATTTCTCTTCATTTCACAAGACGGTTTGTTTTCAGTTTGCGTACACCCTCTCGTGGCAAGCGCAAGGCACGCTCTGTCACGGGAGACGGATCTTCTAATAGTGGGTGAGTGAACGTGCGTTGTGAGTGCCCTTTGCCCTTGTCTTGAGAACCGGAGTAGGGGAAAGATTCTGGCACTGTTAGATGATTTTTAAGTTATCTGTGTTTGTTAGTTTAATTAACTGCATTTCACACAGCCTTGGGCTCTAAATAGACTAACTTACGGTGTAGCTAACCCTATTTTTATATGAGCAGCGAGATGATGAACAGTTACCTGGCCTCACCTCTACAAGCAGGCCCCGTTCTGTTCTTCTGATGAAGATTCTCAGCGAAGTGGGAGAGGAAGACAAGGGAAGAAAACTTACATTCACCTTCTATTCTGCTGCCTCTATTTTTAGCCAAGTTTCTAGAAAACTCGAAGAGGCACATTTTCACAAAAAAATTTTTAGTGGGCTAACTGTAAAATATCGTGAGACAAACATTGGAGAGAGCGGGAAGGATGGTTGTTTTTGCATCAAGTTTGTTATCTGACTTGCAGGCCGCAGGGTAGTGTTTAGACAATATGAATTTAAATAAAGTGACTTGGGATGTAAACGTGAGCACTGGACGTTGATTTGTAATGAAGACTGAGTCAAGGAAGCCTTTTTGTTCTAGCCGTTTTCTATCCTATCCACAAGTGTCCCATCCGCACCTTTCTCCAGGGTCAGACTACCTATTATGTAAAATAAAATGACTTTGGAACAGAAAGCCTGCTGCATGTTACCTAAGCTAGGATGAACGGAGCAGTTCCTGGTTGTCGGGTGAGCCGACAGAGGAGCTGCTCCAACTAGCTGCCATCAGAGGCTTGTCAGTGCGATCCCCCTCTTCACCTGGTGCAGGCACTGGAAACAAGGATTGGGGAGCAGCTATCCTTAATCTGCAGTCACAAGATAGATGATGAGGTTTTATCTTTACCATAATGCTTAGTTCAATATAGTATGTATTCGGCTTATTCCTTTCCTTTGCTCATTCTTATGAATTGGTCATAGTTCATTTTCTTCCTTAGCTATACTTTCTACTAGAATTGTAAAAGACAGACCTGCAATAAACTTTCTTCATTAAAAAAAAAGTCATTCATTCATTTCTTTGAGAACTCAGTTACTTTGTCAGTGAAAATGTTGTCTTATTCTCTCTGGAGAGGCTGGACAGTTAGGTACCTACCACAGAGATTTCCTAAAATTAATCTGAGGGTTTCCCATAACCTTTTAAAGTTCGTTGACTGCTATGGAAGATGTAGGTAATACATGACTGAATAGGAGTGGTTTACCTTCTGAAGAGGCAATTCAAGATCAGAAAGTGCCAACTGGTAACTTAAGGTCATGGTGCAGCTGAAAAATGTACAGCATCTTGGCAAAAAAAAAAGGGCAGTAAAGGTATGAAAACCTATTACGTGTCTTAAACTATGATAAAAAGGTTGGGCTACAACCGGTCATTGTGAATTAACTTTGTTACAGATTCACTGGAGTAAGTTCAAGGTATTTGGGGAGTATGGGAATGGCCTTTGTATAAAATTAGGTACATTTATATTTTGGTACAGTGCAAAAATCTGAAGATAACACTCTCGCCCTACTCAGAACAGAAACTAGGGAGAGTCCCTTAGCTAGCCGGGTGTGCAGCTGGTAAATTCTGTAACAAGGCTTAGGCTAAGCTGAAGAAAGGACGCGTAATTTCAGATGGAGCGGGCTAACCACCACCTACAGCAAGGGAAGGGAGCCCCCAACAGCGAGAGATGACTGAAGGGGGAGATCACTGAAGAGCAAGCAGCAACAAAGTGATGAACGCTGGGTTGAGTTCTGGTTTTTCTAAGAGGTTGGATATTCAGCCGTGCAAGGCCTAGATGTTTATTTTACAAAGACAAAACTGTCACGGATTAGCCAAGATGATACCTAACAAGTTGTGTCACACAAAACCTCACGCATACTAAAAGAAAGAATGATACATTTTCCTGGTCAACAGTTCTAAACTATTACTTTGCATCACCGAAGAAGAGAGTAAAGACATACATACCCTGAATTCCTGTCCCTAAGTTCATGACTGATCAACATCTACGCATTCTTAGAGAAGTATTTTGATTCACACAGCAGAGGCAGTTGATGACAGACTATGCCAAAACACCTATTTAAAAACAGTGATGGCAGCTGGAAAAGATGATCACGTGGCCAACATAATTGGCTAAAAACATGGGATAGCTGTGCAAGTTCTTAACTCCACGTATGACCTTAGGAAAGTGATATCACTACACCTTAGTTTAGTTCCACAGCCGTTACATCTCTGGGTGCATAGGTGGGGTGTTTGTGCTGCTGAGGGTATCACAGTTTAACATGAAAATAAAGACATGCTGGTTAACACTAAAACACTTAACGAAAGCTCCTAAATGTTAGGTTTGGTTTGTTATCTACTGTGCTTTCATTTAATCCTTCTCTCTGTAGAACCGTAAGTTGCTGGAAGAAGGCAAAAACAGAAAAGAAATTTTAAAACAGAGCCATCCCATCTGCTATAAAGGGAAAGAAATGACTATAGAAACTGTAAACTCAAGTTATACGTTTGTCAAAGAGGGCTGTCACTTGTTTTTTTTGTTTCATAAAAGCAACTGAAATTCATGTACCATTTTGATAGCTATTGATTAAATGCCAGTTTTTTTCCGAACACTCAACAGTGACAGGACAACTGGTACCATGCCTACATTTTTAAAAATGAATTATTAAAAAAAATGCCTTTTTCAAAATCCCCGGTCTTTTTAGCTCCTTTGAAGGCGAGTAGTTGTTCATCTATCCCAGTGGAGCCAGTTCCCACAGTTGTAGATCTGAAATCCCCATAACGCTCAGTTCACTGAGATTCCCAGCAAAATTTACCCCTACAGACAATTACCCCCATTCTTAACTTACAAAATTCATTACAATAATTATCAAAATACATTAAGGTAGATGGCTTTTTCTGATGATGCTACTTCCATCGAATGTTGGCTCATGCTTGCAGCTAGTTGTTAAGGTAGGTCAGTAAACCTTACTTTGGACTACGTGAGTAAGCAAAGATCTCGTGTTTAGAGATGCAGACATAGTTCCTCCCCATCTAAATGGAATACTTGAGGAAGAGAAGCTAGGAGGAAGTAATGACTAAAACTAACTGATTGCAGGGTAATTTTTGCTAAATTAAATAAATGATTATGTTTTATTTTTTAAATATAGAAATTAATTATATATGTAAGACACCAGAAAGTATTTTTAACCTACTTCTCACTCCAAATTCTCCCTTTCTTTCCTCCTGCCTTTTTTTTTAAAAAAAAAAAAAAATAGAAGCAGCCAAACCAAAACATGGCCTTTTCTCCTATAGTAGCATGAAGCTTTTTGTTTGGGCTGGGCAAGTTCAGTCTTTTAATTGAAGGAAGCAGGTCTTCTAGGACCCCACTAACCTCTCTCAGAAATAGAGGTTCTAGCATTTAGATATGTGGGGAGAAGACTACGGCAACAACGGTAACTTCCGCCAGTAACACCCAATGCCGTTTTTCTTGCTCTATGCTTCAAGATGACACTGAGTGCATAGGAAAGAGGTTGCCAAAAGAGACGGTACAAGTGATCGGCATCCTTCAGCAGGTGCCAGGCACTTTGTGTTACCTCTCGGAGAGCCCTGGTGATACAGCAGACACTCCAGCACCCTGGCATACATCGAGATCAGAAGCAAGATCCTGTATATGATTTCCGACAGGGATCACAGCTTTGGCCTTTAGGAGAAGGTTTCTCCTTTTCCTAATCTACTTGAAATAAAAAAGTTAGCTAGGAAGCAGTACCTTGTTATACCTCTGCCTGTACGCTCACCAAAAAGGGGTTCAAATTCCTATTCACAGAAATGATTTTGATCATCTCAGGCTAAACCAATAAACTTGTGCAGCAAGCAGGAAATTTTTATTTTAAAAGTCTCATTTGAGCCTGGTTTTCATATCTTTCTTCCCCCCAGTAGTCACTGGTCTAATTATTACAGATTGATAAGAGTAAATTTGTAAATTTACAGAATTATTTATTCACTTTTATATAAATACACGTATTTATCAACTATCTTTGTTTTTAACAGTTTTAAAATGGGAAATGATATTTCACATTTACTCGTTGCTTCTTTCAAGCTACATTCAAACAGCAAGTGGAAAGCACCAGAAATGCACAAAACGAGTAACCTATCCAAAACGCTGGTGAAGTAAAACTGATTTTTTTTAAAGATTAAAAAAAGGCAAGCAAAGCAAACACTCCTACTGCAATCAGTTTCAATGTCCACTGCATACAAATAGGTATCTAGTTGAGCTTTTCTGTCAAGGGAGTCCTTTTGAGGGGGATTCTTGTTTTGTTTTTAAACTAAATTAGCATTGTGAAAAAAACCAAACAGGGCAGGGAGCGAAGCAGCAAGCTGCCGTGCAACCATCCACCACGAAGTTTTTCCTCAGGTGTTGCTTCTGTTCTTGATTTTGTTCCAAAGAGCACTGAAGCGCCTTGGTCCTGTTTGGGAGTGAAAAATCGTGCAAGATGCAGGTTTCAGAGAAGCACAGCTTCACCAAGAAGCACCAGCAACTATTCCTTTCTCCCCAAAATAATATTTGCCAAATAACATGAAATACTGAAGTTAGGAGTGTTTGAACGCTGAACGCTTAAACGCTTTGCTAAAAAGTTACTCGCTCTATTTCAGATTGGTCAGATTTTGGTTTTGCAGCTACCGGGGCTTGCTTGAGAAAGGATCCCTAGCGCACAGGATAAACAAGACAAAAAGCAAAATGCAAGAGCAATCAGCAAAATCCTCTCTGTTACTGGATATATCTATCAGCGCATACACCAAATTCGAAACACACAACCAGACCCAGTTGCGCTACAGCATTTTGCAGCTCAGAGCTCACAATACACAGGGAGCAAAGCAACAGTCGGAAGAAAAAAATTAGAAGAACTTGAAGAAAATAGTAAATGATCATATCTCAAACCTTGTCCGTTTAGCAAATAGCAAGTACCACATTTTGGACACCTCTTTTAGTCTATTCCCGTGCAATACCACCTAATTCCCAAAGCACACATCTAAAAGTCTTGAATTAGGTGACTATATGATGCAATCCCAAGTACAAAGTTGCACGTAATTTCATATTTTACTAAATATACAAATCTCCTTGGTTTCAAGGCTATGCTTTCTCAAATTACCTCAATTCATTTACAAGAAAGTAGTTGTATTCCCACAACTTATAGAAAGTTTTGAAATATTTTACATACTCTTTATAATAATAATATGCTTCTTTATAATAAGAAGTCTCAACTAAAAATAAATTATTCACAGATACAAGTTAGAATTTATTCTTTCAAACTTTGTTTCATATATTTTAATCCATTTTTTTCCTCATGAGACTGGCTGTATTTAAATTGCAGGGCTTGAGGTTAAATATAGTTGACTGTCAGCAAATCTAAACAAAATCAGAAACCATTTCCTACAGTTTTTGATTCAGAGTTTTTTTAAAGAGCAGCTTTAAATTATGCTGCATAAGCACGGAGATGCAGCATTAACTGTATTAGTTTACTGAAGATCTAAGGTAGGTTCCGCTTAAAAGTAAACTGGTTTGGATTTCTTTTAATGTTGTGTCATGTGGGAAATCCAAGCAAGCGACTCATCTCAAGCTTTTCACAAACTTCCTAACCCCGTATGGGAAAGGTCTCACTGCTTTAGAGCAGCACTCAGAATGGCCCATCTCTGGCTTTATTTAACTAGGATGCAGCCAGTTCCTCAAGAACAATACAGTCATCTTTTATTCCCTTCGAATTACATTTAAAAGAAAGACAAAGCAAAACAGAGATGCCATAACACAACCACACGTACACCTCTGTGAATATGAAACTTAGTACATAAAACAGAAAAGCTACAATCTAGACAGTCACCATATCTACACCGTTCTTATTCGATGTATCTAACAGCAATTACGTCCTGACCAAAGTTGCAATAAAACTCATTTCCCACAGAAGTCCCACTTTTTTATTTCCTTTTGCTACTAAACGAAATGAAAACAATTTTTTGTTCCAGGACACCGACTCTGTATGAAAAACATGGGTCGAGCTTTTGTTGCTGCTGTTCAGGTATGTGGAATAATCGAAGAAACTCCAGCCTGATCCCGGCACATGAAAAGTGCCACAGCAGAAAAGGTTTTCTGTAATGTTTCTAAACAGAAATTCAACTTGCATATTTTCAGAACTACAGCGAGAATCCCAAAATCATGCCAACTTCTGACTGTAGTTGTAAAAAACAGCTACCACTGTACCACAGTAGTACTAACATCTACAAGTATCTACAAGAAGGGCCAGAAGGAGGATCCAGGGAACTACGGACCTGTCAGCCTGACCTTGGTGCCAGGGAAGGTTATGGAGCAGATCATGTTGTCTGCCTAGACTTTAGTAAAGCCTTGGACACCATTTCCCCCAGCATTCTCCTGGAGAAACTGGGCGCGCTCTTTGCTGGGTAAAAAACTGGCTGGATGGCCGGGCCCAAAGAGTGGTGGTGAATGGAGTTAAACCCCGTTGGCAGCCGGTCACCAGCAGTGTTTCCCCAGGGCTCAGTACTGGGGCCGGTT